>NW_022473914.1:126496-184844 GCF_009769535.1 Thamnophis elegans | reverse complement strand
CCCGTTGAGTTCGTTGGTCAGAAGGTCGCAAAAGGAGATCACTAACCATTGGGAAACAGCGACCGTCATAAGTCTGAATCGGTCGCCAAGCATCTGAAATTTCATCGCAAAGGTCCTAACTGTGAAAAGCAGTCATAAATCACCTTTTTCAGTGTCGTCGTAACTTTGAATGGTCACTAAACAAGCTGCCGTAAGTGGAGAACTAAAATGCACTTGTGATTCTTGTAGAAGTTGGTGAAATTAATCCAGAGTAGGGATAAGATTTAAGAGACCAAACTTTTAAAATAAAGAGCGGAATAGCTCTGATTTTGGATTCTTTACCATTTCCAAGTTATCCTTCCAAATTGACAGTTCTGATTAGCTCAAGGTCTCCCTTAATCTTCATCTGATTTCAACACATTTTCTCCAGCCGGGTGCCTTCTAAATATAATCAGCCTTCCATCCTCCCCAAAGAGATTTATCAAGCCAGCCGAAAACTCGGCAACTGACAGAACAGCAGCTGCACCCTCGCCTTCTCAATAAGCAGAATTTCAGGAGTATTTATCACAACTTGGGCAGGCGGATCCGTTGGAAGGAATAAAATGTTCCTCCCGACCCTCCTTCCAAAGGTAAACCTTTATTCCTGCCTCCGTATTTCAATCAGGATAAAAACCGGCTGCTTCTGTTATACTGCTTCTGATCTCTAAGCTCTGCTATTCACAGAGATTGTGGTTGATGTCAGGTTTGGAAGAGGGACCCCATTGCGGGGGGGTGGGGAGAGGTGGTTAGCTGCCTGGTTAACCCCCTGGGTTACTTTCATTACAGGACACACTCTTCTTCTTCTTCTTCTTCTTTTGAAAATTTTTTTATTGGTTTTATTACAGAAAAAGCACAAAAAAAAAGAATAGCAATAGCAGTTAGACCTATATACCGCTTCATAGGGCTTTCAGCCCTCTCTAAGCGGTTTACAGAGTCAGCATATCGCCCCCACAGTCTTGGTCCTCATTTCACCCACCTCAGAAGGATGGAAGGCTGAGTCAACCTTTGAGCCGGTGAGATTTGAACCGCCGAACTGCAGATAACAGTCAGCTAAAGTGGCTTGCAGTACTGCACTCCCACCACTGCGCCACCTCGGCTCTTGAATAATCTTTCATTATATCTTGTAGAAAGCGTATCCACTGGTCACAAGTACATTCCGTGCGTTCCTTCCACAATCACATATATTCCATTCAGTTTGAATTGTATATGTTAAAATTTATATATTTTACTAATCACCATACCACCATTTTCATTTAATTAAGATTTCAAGAACACAGCCACCGGCTGGCTTTTTTTTTTCTCCCCCCCACCCCCAGTCTCAATCAATCTGCCATATCTTTACATCTTTATAACGTAATAGAATAGAATAGAATAGAATAGAATAGAATAGAATTCTTCATTGGCCAAGTGTGATTTGACACACAAGGAATTTGTCTTTGGTGCATATGCTCTCAGTGTACAGAAGGAGAATAAAATACATTTATCAAGAATAAAAATATAACACTTAGTGATAGTCAAGGTTACTAATAAGCTGTCAAATAAAAACAATATAAATTGAAAGATACAAGCAGCATGGTTACAGTCATAAGGGGGAAGAGATGGGTACTAGGAAGGAAGAGAAGAATAATAGTAATACATTCGTGGTAAAATTATTGACAGTGTTGTGGGAATTAATTGTTTAGCAGAGTGATGGCGCTGGGGGAAAAAACTATTCTTGTGTCTAGTTGTCTTGGTGTGCAGAGCCCTATAGTGTTGTTTTGAGGGTAAGAAGTTGAAACAATTTATGTCCAGGATGCGAGGGGTCTGTAGATATTTTCACAGCCCTCTTTTTGACTCGTGCAGTGTGCAGGTCCTCCATGGAAGGCAGGTTGGCAGCCATTGATTTTTCTGCAGATCTAATTATCCGTTGAAGTCTGTGTCCATCTTGTTGGGTTGCAGAGCCAAACAAGGCAGTTATGGTTAGAATGCTTTAAGCAACTTATGTTTCAATCCATCCTGGCAAAGGTGTAGTGAGATCTGGGGCTGGAATGCAGGAGAGAGGGGCTCTTTCCAAGGGACGGGTAGGACAACTCAGCGTGGCAAATTTGGCACGGCCAACTTGCCATGGCCAACTCGCTGCGGGACAACTCGCCACTGGATAAGACTTACATCAATTTTGAAGAAATGGTGGGATAGAATAACCGAAGAAAGAAATGAAAAGTAAATAACCAAAATTAAAATATATTTTTTTTAAAAAAATGATTTCGAATACTTAAATTGAATTGTTGAGTTGTCCTCGGGTGAGTTGGACATGGCACGTTAACTTGGCAAGAAAACCTTTTATGGTATTTATCTGGTAGATATGCAGACTGTGCTTTAGGCTGGCAAGAATCTGTCAATGGGCAAGCAGCCAGAAAGAATCTACTCTGAATATTAATGGTATCGTTGTCAGGTTTTAACCTGGAGAGAGAGAGAGAGAGAGAGAGAAGGAGAAAGAGAGGAGAGGGGAGGAGAAAGAGGAGAGAGAGAGAAGAAGAGAGAGAAGGAAAGAGAGAGAGAGAGAGAGAGAGAGAGGAGAGAGAGAGAAGGAGAAAGAGTGGAGAGGGGAGGAGAAAGAGGAGAGAGAGAGAAGAAGAGAGAGAAGGAAAGAGAGAGAGAGAGAAGGAAGGAAGGAAGGAAAGAGAGAGGGGGGGAGATTATAAATGTGGAACTCACTGAAGGAGAGTTAGTGAATTATATGAAATTTGGAGTAACAAAGTGCTCTGGTAAAACAGAATGTGCACAAAATAGCACAGATGTCCAGAAAATGAATTACTTGCTTTTTGGGGAGAGCAGAATATAGAAAATTCAGCAATTACCTGCCAAGTTGGAGATCAGATTTATCTCCATTAAAAGTGGGCCGGTTTAAAAAAAAAAAAAGGAAGACTTTAACGTTAGCTGACCAAGGATGGGAGGTAGGATCCAGGAGGGATGGAACAGTTTGGTTCCATAGGAAACTTTTCAAGAAAATTTTATATTTCAACTACCTGTTATGGTCACTGCAGGTAACCAGCAATCCAGGCAGCTGAGCATTCAGGGGTGCAGAAACCAATGTTTCTGGCCTTCTAAAGAGGAAAGTCAACGGAGATGCCAGATTCACGTAACAACTGTGTCACTAGTTTAACACTGTGGTGATTCACTTAACAACGGGGGTGAGAAAGGTCATCAAAATGGGGTAAAATTCACCTCGCAACTGTCTTGATAGAGAAATGTTGGGCTCGAAAATCTTATATTGTTGTTGTTAGTTGTGAAGTCATGTCCAACGGATTGCAAACCGATGGACCATGTTCCTCCAGGCCTTCCTGTCGACTGCCATCCTCTGGAGTCCATTTAAGCTCACGCCGGCTGCTTCGGTGACTCCATCCAGCCACCTCCTTCTCTGTCATCCCCTTCTTCTTCTTTTGCCCTCCATCGTTCCCAGCATGAGGCTCTTCTCCAGGGAGTCCTTCTTCCTTCTCATCAGGTGGTCTTTGAGTTTCCTCTTCAGGATCTGGCCTTCTAAAGAGCAGCCAGGGTTGATCTCCTCTAGGACTGACCGGTTGGATGGCCTTGCAGTCCAAGGGACTCAATGCAGGAGTCTTCTTCTCCAGCACCAGAGTTCAAGGGCCTCCATTCTTTGGTGCTCAGCCTTCCTTATAGTCCAACCTTCACAGTTACACATTGCAACTGGGGTAACCATAGCCTTGACTAGACGCTCTTTTCATGTGTGTGTTTGTGTGTGTGTGTGTGTGTGTGTGTGTGTGTATGTGTATATAAAAAGATAACTATTTCCTCCTGAAAAGAATGTTCACAATGATGAGTTGCTTGTGTTTTTCTTAAAAAAACTAGAAGATCTGCATTCTCTTTTAAGTATACTCAAATCAAAATGCAAATCTAAACCCAGATCATGGCATTAATTCAGCAGAAATTAGAGAGCATTTCTAAGTGGGAGGTAGCTGTGTGTGAGGGTTTATTTTTTTCCCCTTCCTTTAAAAAAAAAAAAGCTAAGTGATCATGGGATTTATGGTTTTTTTTTTTCAAAGCTCAGTCTGATATCTACTCCTGTTTGCAGTTTGCTGAGTGCGGAGAGAAAAAGAAGAGTAAAACAAACCAGATTTCCTTTTTTTAAGTGCGTCCTGAAATGTGCAACTGTGCTACTTCCTCTGAAGGCACCATTTTTATTTTTATTTTTTTTTTGTTCACAGAAAAGAGAAAACAACTTCCTGGGTTTAAACAGCATCGTCTAAAGATCTTCCCACACACTTGCTTTTCGTGTGGTCTTTTCTTTTTTGTCTATGCAAAGGGGTATTTTGTAAGAATCGTCTCTGGGATTTGGAGTTGTTAAAAGTACCGTAGGCATTTCCAGAATAAACGTTAGCCTCTGAAGAGCGGGGAGAGGCTTAAGAAGGATGCTGAAAGGAAGAAGGGAAGGGAGGAAATACATCCAGTTATATTGACTGAGTTCCTCCGAGTTCTCTATCCAACCAGCCAAACTTCTTCTGACCCAGGCTTCCCAAAAGCCGACTCCTCGTCCCAGGGACGTGCGGTGAGGTTTATGGCTGGTGAGGCAGCATTTTTTTTTTAGACTTGTGGACTTCAACTCCCAGAATTCCACAGCCAGGCATGCTCAGTTCCGATTTAAAGCGACAGCATTTGTTTTTCTCCTTTGCTCAATAAGTTTCTTTCTTTCTTTTTTCTTTTTCTTCTCCCTTCCCCTCCTTCCTCCCTCTCTCCCTCCCTCCCCCCTCTCTCAAACACACCTCTTTGGGCATACTTGGGTTCCAGAAATTTGCCGTACTTTTGCGTACCGGTTCCACGGAGGTGTGGCCATGCCAGTGGTGGATTTCAAAAAATTGTTCGAATCTACTCTGTGGGTGTGGCCTCCTTTGTGGGAGTGGCTTTCCGGCCATGTGACCTGATGGGAGTGGCTTGCCGGCCATGTGTTCTCTCTCTCTCTCTCTCTCTCTCTCTCTCTCTCTCTCTCTCTCTTTCGTTGCTTTTGTCTCTCTGTCCCTTTTTCCTTTTTTTCTTTCATCTCTCTCTCAATTTTTCTTTCTTTTTTTCTTTTTTTATTTCTTTCTTTCTCTTTCTCTCTCTGTGTGAGTCTGTGTGTGTGTGTGTGTGTGTGTGTGTGTCTCAGTGGTAGGTTTCAAAAAAAATTTGGAACCTCTTCTGTAGGTGTGGCCTGCTTTCCGGGTCCACTGGTGGAACCTCTTCTAACCGGTTCGGTAGATTTGATGAACCGGTTCTACCGAACAGGTGCGAACTGGTAGGAACCCACCTCTGGGCCACGCCCTCCATACCAGTACATTCCCCTGCTCTGCAGCCCATTTTCAAGGCGCTTCTCAAAGAGAAGGAAGGAAGGAAGGGTGGGGCTTCTTCAGAGGACCCGAGGCAAGAGCAGCATTGAAGCCCTCTCTGAAGCAGCTTGTGGGAGAGATTCAACAGAGAGAGAGAGAGAAAGAGAGAGAGCTACAAAGGGATGATCTGATTGCTTCAACATGCCCAACATGGGACTTGATCTGAGTGGACCCTATTCCTATAAAACCAGAGCAGGGAAGTGGAAGTCAGGTAAAATCTCCGGGGCTTAGTCCCTCCTTTCATTGACTAAAACAATTTCTTCCCAAGATGAAAGGACCATTTATCATTAGACATCTTCACACCCAATCCAATTCCCAAGGGAAAAAAAATGCCACAGATTAAGTCATGGGCAAAAGAGTAAGCAAACAGCATCAGTACCCCCTTGTGGCTGTGTCTTTCTTTAAAAATGCCCGCTTTCCTTTTTCCTAGAAATATCAGTCCCCAAAGCATGCTTAACCTGGCACTTTTGAATAAATATAGACCATAGCTGCGAACATTATTATCCTGTATGGTTGGTTCCATTTTTGTTTTCTTTTTTTCCCCCTTCTTCTTCTTGTTTCAGCCAGTGTTTCTCCGTTTATTCTTAAATAGAAAAGTGGGCAGCATTTAGCTGGGTTATAGCTTGAAATGCTACATCTCTAATGTGTATTTGAGGAGAGCATGCATTAGGTGGCTTTTCAAAAATAAACCACATGCAAACCAACCATCCAATCGTAAGGGTTTTGTAGGAACGTTTTTTGAGTTTGAGCCTCGCTTTTGATATAAACAGAAAGTAGAGTAACCAACCTGCATCTTCTTTCAAACTAGCAAATAAAAAAGAGGAGGAAGAGGGGGAGGGGATTGGAAGAGGAAGGAGGAGGAGGAGGAGGAGGAGGAGAAGAAGAAGAAGAAGAAGAAGAAAGAAGAAGGCAGAAGATGAAGAAGGAGGAGGAGGAGGAGGAGGAAGAGGAGGAGGAGGCACCTCAGCTGGATTTAACCCAGGGATGCCCAACCCAGGGATGCCCAACCTCAACAACTTTAAGACTTGTGGACTTCACCTTCCAGAATTCTGGAAGGTGAAGTCACAAAAATTTAAAATATCTGCACTGCCTAAGTAGTAGTAGTAGTAGTATAGTAGTAGTAATGATGAATGGAGCCATCACAGAATTTCTCACAAAGATGACATGGTGGGCAACTGTAGCCCCTAACACTCCCAAAATGGCACTGCTAAGAACGTTGCTGAACAACAACTCCCATAATCCCCAGTCAACAGGCCCATTATGGACAGACGTTTGGCAGTTACAATTCAGCGATCTCAGCAGGCCTGCCTGGACTTCAGGTCTATTATCTGCGTCGCTGTATAGATATTCTTTCTCTCTTTAGCCACGTAGCTATAATTGCCGTGGGCCTGATGCAGAAGGCAAAGAAATCCAATTAAACTTTTGCCCCAACCTACTTTTTGGAGTGCAGATGTTAGCATCTCACCAAAATGTGACTTTTTGTCTGAGGGGGAAAAAAATGAAAAATCTCTTCCAACCATTTTGCAAAGAAAGCATTAAAGTTAGCAGTTAGCAATAGCAGTTAGACTTATATACCACTTCATAGGGCTTTCAGCCCTCTCTAAGTGGTTTACAGAGTCAGCCTATTGCCCCCAACAACAATCCGGGTCCTCATTTTACCTACCTCGGAAGAGATGGAAGGCTGAGTCAACCTTGAGCCGGTGAGATTAGAACTGCCGAACTGCAGATAGCAGTCAGCTGAAGTGGCCTGCAGTACTGCACCCTAACCACTGCACCACCTCGGCTCCGATTGTTGGCGATTATGTAGCCAGTCATTGGACAGTACTTACCTCCTGTCTGCAAGACCGTCCTTTTTTCCAAGAAAATCATACTCCTATTTGCCCTCCAATACAGCTGACCCCCGAATGCAAAGATAAACTCCCGAATGGCATTAAGAGCTCTCAGGAAGAGTACTAACGACGAGATGACTGCCAAGAAATATGAACAACTAATCTTTTCATCGCCCCCACCATCCTACCAGAACTGTTGAAGCTTCTTGGACCAAGAAGCAAAACTACTTCTTCTTCCTTAAGGGAAAAAAAATATATAGTCCAGTTGCCTTTTTGAAAGCCACCTTTGAAGGAATTTCTCTGGATAGAAGGATGCACAGAACTTTCATACAACAGACCCAGACCAAAGCACTTCATAGAAAGGCAGAAGCTTCATGGAATGTGGTTTTGTGGCGCCCCTGTTGCTTTGTCAAAGTTGGAATACGGCATCCAGTTTTGGTTGACACGATGTAGAAAAGATATGGAGACTCTAGAAAGAGAAGAGCAATAAAGAGGATTAGGGGAATGGAGACTAAAACATATGAAGAACGGTTGCAGGAACTGGGAGTCTAGTTTAATGAAAAGAAGGACCAGGGGAGACACGATAGCAGCCTTCCAATATCTGAGGGGCTTGCCACAAAGAAGAGGGAGTCAAACTATTCTCCAAGGCACCTGAAGGCAGGACAAGAAGCAGTGGATGGAAACTAATCAAGGAGAGAAGCAACTTAGAACTAAGGAGGAATTTCCTGACAGTTAGAACAATTAATCAATTGAGCAACTTGACTCCAGAAATTTTAAATGCTCCAACACTGGAAGTTTTGAAGAAGAGATTAGATAACTATTTGTCTGAAGTGGTGTAGGGTTCCCTGCCTAAGCAGTGGATGGACTAGAAGACCTCCAAGGTCCCTTCCAACTCTTTTATTCTAGTGACTTCTAAAAGTTGACGTGGGAATATGGTTTCCATTACGTGTTTCTGAAAATTCTGCTGGTTTTCTGTTGTAGCCATACAATATTTGCCACTCAGGGTTGAACTGTGGGGCCCTTGGTGCTCTCTGACCTTGGCTGTTTTCCTGCAGACATTTTATTACCCAACTAGGGAACATCATCAGATGTTTCATTAGCCAACTAGGGAATAAACTCACCGGTTGATGTTCCCTGGTTGGGGAATGAAACGCCTGCAAGGAAACAGCCAAGCTCAGAGAACGCCAAGGAATCCACAGTTCTCTTTCGATTTGAAAATCAGAAGTTTATCTGGACTTTTGGTTGAGATTCCACCACGTAAAAGGAAAACCTGACGATCTACATCTGTGGATCAAATCCAACCTGCCGAATGCACGGTGTGAGAAATAGCAGGTTACTTATAAGTGCCTGAGTGCATCAGATACTGATATGTAGACATTTTCTTCCCACACAGGCTGCTTCATTGTTCCTAAAAAAAAAAAAAAAAAAATTCCTGAGAGACGTAAAACAACTCAAAATGTGACAAAATTTGAGCAGTTCCTCAAATGCTCACCTGACATTCCCCAAACGAAGAAGAAGAAGAAGGGGGAAAAAAGAGCATAGTTTTAAAAGCGGGAGAATGGGTGTCTATATAAATGGATAACACACACACACACACACACACACAGAAACACACACACACAGACACTGTTTTCTCGGCTAGGACCAGTTTTTGTGAGGCAGAACCAAGGGGAGCAATAGCTGTAGGCCAGGAAAGATTTCTCTTAAATCATGAATTGGGGAGGTCGTCTTAAGCCAGCCTTGTAGTCTCTGCTTTCATCACCCTCAGCTACCAAAAACAGAATACTAATGCAGTCCTCCTTCGAACATCACTAAGAGCGTCCTTTGAACCGGTAATTTTTTTTTTTTAGCATATCTGTTTTGATGTTCACGTTGCAGTAAACCCTAATGCATTCTCCTTGTTCATGTCTAAGTCGAAACGTGTGAATCCAATCAGCAGAAGAAAAAGGGGGTGGAAGCATAGAAGAGTGCAGAGTTCTAGAGACCTTGGCAACGGAGAGCTCGAGAAATTGGATAGAAAGCCATCATCTAGAAGAGCAGCTTTCCAAAATATGGACTTCAACTCCCAGAATTCTCTGCAATGGCCCTGTTGGCTAGGGACCTGCTAGGTCACTTGGGAGACACAGGCCTAAACAATCACAAAGGTCAGCTGTCCATAAGGGCATCAGCGTTTTACAACCTATTGTTAAGGTTCCAAATAGCATCCAAAATTAAATCAGAGTCCAAGGCAAAATATTCCTCAAAGTTCCAATTGATGAAGAGAGCCGTGTTGGCACATCTGGGAAAACCCATATCTGAAAGCTTCACGGTTTCTCCCACCCAGTTGAAAGTTCAAGATCTTGCCCCCACACCCACAAGTCCATCCCATGGTCCAATCTTCCCCTGCCATGCTGGCAGTTCCACCCATCCAGCTCCGGTCAGGTGCAGAGGTGCAGAGACAAAGGATGATGACCTTGGCTTTCTAGAAAGAATGTTGTTATGGCTACATAGCATCTAACTCCATACAATCCCCCCTCCTATTTTCCCACCATGGAAAAAGGCATAGTAGAGTAATAGAAAGTATGGCAGGCCAAAGATCCAAGAGAAAAGATGACTGTAGGCCTGACACTTAAGACAACACCAAACTACATTGCTATTGTCCTGTCTAACAGCTGGTTGGCAGAGGCTTTAAAGCAGAGGTTGTCCAAGGCTCTACTCAAATCCAGTTGACCCCAAGTGCTTTAAATCATGCAGAGCTACTCTGGAAGTTTTTCTTGACTTCTAAGGAGACCATTATCGCGTGGTACCTTTTTCTGAACACTGGTATTTCTTCTCTGGCTTTGGACTCTTAACCTTGGAAGGTGGCTAGTATCTTCTCGATGAGTGTTTCTCAGAAACTTGCCAACTTGAAGATAGCTCCTAGAATTCCCCAGTCAGCATGCTTTAAGATGGGTGGACTTTGAGTCCCAGAATTTCCCAGCCGAACATGGCCATTGATGAGAATTCTGGAAGTTGTAGTCCATTCATCTTAAAGTTGCTACGTTTGAGAGACATTCATCTAGGTCAGTGATGTTTAACCTTTTTGTTGTTGGAATGCAAGCATGTGTCAGCATCCATAATACAAACCGTGCCCCCACATGTACATGCGCACACAACCCCGCCCTTCGTGTGCTGCACTGCTGGTGTGCTGCTTACCGAGCCAAGTTTGGCATTTCCTCCGGGGGGACCGGGAGAGGCCATTTTCGCCCTTCCCAGGCTCCAGAGCTTTCCTCTGGAGAGGCCAAAAATCAGCTGGCTGGCGCAAGCATGCAAGCCAGAGCTGACGTAGGGCAATGGCTCATGTGCCCTCAGAGATGGCTCTGTGTTCCCCATCACGGATCTAGGTCATCATCAACAGCAAACATCTCAACGGTTTCTGCTTTGCACCTCAGATCTTGGGGTCGAGTTCAACAAGATCCCCTCCTCTTTCTCCCCCTCCCAATATGTATTGTCACCCAGGAAAGTTATGATTCTCCGTTTCAGTTGGAAAGCAACTATGCCATTCCAGCATTATGGTGAGAGGGTAAACCCAGGGGAAACGCTGAAGTTTGCAGGAGTATCAAAATATAACAGAGGGAAGTAAACCAATAGACTTGGGGTGAGGTACCCCAAACGACATTCTGTGGCTCTGATATGTTACCAACTGAGCCTGCAGAGAAGAGGAGGGGGATTAAAACGCCTGGAAGGTCAGAATTTGGAGACGGGTCTTGCTAGCCTGCAACCAATTACTGAAATTCCCAGGATTCTTACTGATTAATTAATAATGTTGCATTACCGGGGGAAGGAGAGGGCAATTGAGTAGCTGTCACCTTGATGAAAGCACCCCATTAGCTTGATATGCTACCTATTAATCTGAGCAGTCCCAGAAGAAGCTTATTTCCTACCTGGAACCCGGTGACCAACTCCACCTTGCAATGTGATTTCTCCTCCAAGCGCCTTGCAAATTCGGCAAACCAATCTGCTGCTCCGGAGTTTTGCCACTTTGAGTGGATAGACCTTTTGATAATAGAATAGGTTGTGGTCTGCCGGGGGCCTGCGGAGCTGGCAGCAGAGTCGGACAGTGAGGAGGTTGGGGAGGAACCTGGGCCAGTCCTGGAGTCTGGGGAAGGCTCTGATGAGGGATCTGTGTCGGAGGCAGAGAGGGGGCCAGGGCCATCTGGCAGTTATCAGCTGCCTTCGGAGTCAGACATCAGCGAGGCAGAAGAACAGTGTGAGCCTGTTCCCAGTGCACGTGTACGCAGAGCTGCCAGAAGGCAAGAACAGTTGAAAAAGAAAGGGCAACTCGGGAGTAAGGCTTGGAGATGATTGGCCCCTCCCATAAGACATAATAGATGAGTAAACGGACGTGAGTCTTTGCAGGAAGCAATTAGTTCATCTGATCGGTTCAAGCTCTAAAAAGCTCCGTTTGACTGTGCTACATTTTGCCTTGCAAAACGAATTGGCAATTAGGCCTCTGGCAGCGTTTCAAGGGAGACAAAGGTGGGGGCTTATCAACATTGCCCTGAAAGACTGTTACAACTCGAGCAGACATCTGTCCGACTCTTCACAGAGTGTTTGTGAATCGATTTTTGTGTGCACCAAACTGGCAGTAATGCCGGCAGGAACCCACCCCTGAACTGTTCCCTTCGTCTGGCAACTCTGTGCATGCGCACACTGGGAACAGGCTCCAGCTGCTCCTCTGCCTCACTGATGTCTGACTCCGAAGGCAGCTGATAACTGGCAGACGGCCCTGCCCCCCTCTCTGCCTCCGATGCAGAGCCCTCATCCGAGCCTTCCCCAGACTCCAGGACTGGTCCATGTTCCTCCCCAACCTTCTCACTGTCCGAATCAGCTGCCAGCTCCGGGCCACAACATTGATTGAACTCTACAGTTCTCATGTGATTTAGCAGTTTTCTATATTCCTAAAATCTATTTCTTGAAGCAGAATAGAAGGGTTGCAGGAATAAGAAATAATCTGATGTGAAAGCAAATCACATAAATTCAATGTATTTGTTAGAGTGATCTCCCGCCTTTTGTCGAGAAACTAAATTGCTTTAATTTGCCATCCTCTCTCATAAGTCTAGGTCACGGGTCTACGAATCAGAGCATATTTTGAGTCTTGCAAACATGCTTTGGGCAGTCTCACAAAATGACGGTTCAAGTAGCGAAGATAACTCCCCGAATGGCTATTTCATAGAAGGCATTGTTGTTGTTAGTTGCGAAGTCATGTCCGACCCATAGCAACCGCATGGACAATGTTCCTCCAGGCCTTCCTGTCCTTTCCCATCCTCTGGAGTCCATTTAAGCTCACACCGACTGCTTCAGTGACTCCATCCAGCCACCTCCTTCTGTGCCGTCCCCTTCTTCTTCTTTTGCCCTCCATCGTTCCCAGCATGAGGCTCTTCTCCAGGGAGTCCTTCCTTCTCCTTAGGTGGCCAAAGTCTTTGAGTTTTCTCTTCAGGATCTGGCCTTCCAAAGATCAGTCAGGGTGGATCTCCTCTAGGACTGACCAGTTGGATCACCTTGCAGTCCAAGGGGCTCGCAGGAGTCTTCTCCAGCACCAGAGTTCAAAGGCCTCCATTCTTTGGCGTCCAGCCTTCCTTACGGTCCAACTTTCACAGCCATCCATTGCATATAAGGCATAGGGAAGCTGAAATAAAAAAAAATTAAATTCCCAAATCTGCAGAAAAGGCAGCTAGAAGCCCGGGTAACATTTCTCTCTTTGGATCTAGCATTTTCTGCTTTAACTTCCGTTTCAAATGGAGTTTAGGAGCATTTTGATGCTGATAATCACACGAGATGAACATGAGTTGACACTGTGCAAATTGTACCTACAGACTCCAATACGAATCCTCTACCCTTTCAGCCGGAGGAAGGGCCATAGGAAGCTAAGAAGCTGTTAGATCCTAAATCAGACAAGACACCTACAGTTAGACTTCCTGTTCATTAATTATCCCCGCTCTTTCAACTGATATGTGGAGAGACCCCATTTATTAGTCCTGCTAATCAACATTTATTCAGCGGCCCTGAAGGAAACAGCCTCGTGGGCAAGTCAGAACTGCAGTCCACCTCGCTCAGAATTGTTTGTAAGAACTTTTCCAGCTATTATCTAGTGATGATCAGGGCAGAAAAAAGCAACAGAGACGATTAAGGCGCTGGAGGCTAAAACAACGGAATTTCAGGAATTGGGTATGGCTAATCTAGAAAAAAGAAGGACTGGTGGGTGACATGATAGCAGGGTTCCAAAATTTGAGGGGCTGACACAAGGATGAGTCGGTCAACCTATTTTCCAAAGCACCAGAAGGCAACGGACAGATGCTAATTAAGGAGAGAAGCAATCTAGAATTAAGAGGGAAGTTCCTGACAGTGAGAACAATCAACCAGTGGAATGGCTTGCCTTCAGAAGTTATGGGTGCTCCAACCCTGGAGGTTTTAGAAGATTGGACAAACATTTGTAATGGTATAAGGTCACCTGCTTGAGCAAGGGGTTGGACCAGGAGACCTGAAAGGTCCCTTCCAGCTCTGTTATTCTGTTACGATTGACATTTCTCTTTGGACCATACCAAACTTTGAACCCTCCAAGAATTCTGAACAAGTTCTTTCTAGTTAAATGGCCACAACGTGCAAGGAAGTGCAAACCTGGGAGCTGTAAACTCATAACTAACGATAGATCGATCAATTTAGAATTGAGTGGTGGAAATGTCATGTAAATCACGGACATAGGTATACTTACGGGACCTTGAAATTGGCTTCATGGAACTTCTATTCATGCATTCATCCACCCACCCACATATTCAAAATCTTATCCCTCTTGGAATAAATTTTCAGTCCTTTCAGTGGGCCTGAAACTCTTTTTATGGACTCAACCTAGGACTAGCTGTGTGAAAACCAGATGTCCACCTTCAATTGCCTATTGGGCAGGAGGGACAGTTAATAGACTAGAATAGAATAGAATAACAGAGTTGGAAGGGACCTTGGAGATCTTCTAATCCAACCCCCTGCCTAGGCAGGAAACCCAACAGACAAATGGTTATCCAATCTCTTCTTAAAACCTTCCAGTGTTGGAACATTCACAACTTCTGGAGGCAACTTCTGTTCCACTAGTTAATTGTTCTAACTGTCAGGAAATTTCTCCTCGGTTCTAAGTTGCTTCTCTCCTTGATTAGTTTCTACCCATTGCTTCTTGTCCTGCCTTCAGGTGCTTTGGAGAATAGCTTGACTCCCTCTTCTTTGGGGCAGCTCCTGACCTATTGGAACACTGCTATCATGTCTCCCCTGATCCTTCTTTTCATTAAACTAGACATACCCAGTTTCTGCAACTGTTCTTCATATGTTTTAGCCCCCAGTCCCCTAATCCTCTTTGTTGCTCTTCTCTGCACTCTTTCTAGAGTCTCCACATCTTTTTGACATCGTGGCAACCAAAACTGAATGTTGTATTCCAAGTGTAGCCTTACCAAGGCTTTGTAAAGTGGTATTAACCCTTCACGTGATCTTGATTCCATCCCTCTGTTGATGCAGCCTAGAACTGTGTTGGCTTTTTTGGCAGCTGCTGCACACGGCTGGCCCCTATTTAAGTGATTGTCCACTAGGATTCCAAGATCCCTCTCACAGTTACTACTATTGGGCAAGGAACCACCTATACTGTACCTGTGCATTTTGTTTTTCTTGCCTAAATGTAGAACCTTACTTTTTTCACCATTGAATTTCATTTGGTTAGATAGTGCCCTTGTTGGCTCTCTAGATGTTTTTCCTATTTAGGAAATGTCAAAATAGGTTGCTTGGTGACCTCATGTGCATCCAGCAAAATAACAACTGAAAAAGAAACCCCTCCCAGAATCTATGGTTTCTATGTTTGACACCCATCCTGAAAAATGCAAGAAAGGTATCAGCTGAAAGATCCGAGCAGCCATCTGTAAGAAGGTGAAGATGCCACCTGACCTTGAAAACAAGAAGTTCTTTACAAAAATATTTCAGCAGCAGCAGCAGCAGCAAGCAACAGCAACAACGGTTCCTTGAGTCTGTGGCAGTAAGAAGTAGGAGAAACAGAGACATTAATCTCAGCTGCTGACAATATATTTCAGCAAGGATTTAATAGTAAGGAAGACAGGGCTATGCAGTTTGGGATTCTACATGACCTTGCTACCGGCCAGCAATTGTCTTTCTGGGATGGGATCATCCAGAAATGAAATCTTTGCGAGAAAGAGAGAACAGAAGCCGTTGCCTCCAGAAACTGTTCAACATAATCCATTAAAATGAAATGGGGGCACTATTGAAGTGGAGAGGCAATTCGCTGTTCTGCTTGGACCATTAATAACCCACCATGACACCTATTGACTAATTATCCATACATTTTATATAACCCTCCTTAGGAAACCTGGCAGCTGGAAGGGTGAAATTTGGAGTTAGTATATAAGGTTTTGGGTTTTTGGTTGTTGTTTTTTTATTACAAAGAGCAGTTCAAGTTCACAGGGAAGCACGCAGATTTTCTGGGTTCTGCAGAGGTCTTCTCCAGACCAAAGGGTTGTGCTGCGCTAGCAGCCAGAGGAGCTGGTAGCAGATTCGGACAGTGGGGAGGTTGGGGAGGAACCTGAGCCAGTCTTGGAGTCTGGGGAAGGCTCTGATGAGGGCTCTGTGTCGGAGGCAGAGACGGGGCTGAGGCCGTCTGGCTGTTCTCAGCTGCCTTCAGAGCTAGACATCAGTGAGGCAGAGGAACAGCTAGAGCCTGTTAGCATTAGCAATAGCAGTTAGACTTATATACCGCTTCATAGGGCTTTCAGCCCTCTCTAAGCGGTTTACAGAGTCAGCATATTGCCCCCAACAACAATCCGGGTCCTCATTTTACCCACCTCGGAAGGATGGAAGGCTGAGTCAACCTTGAGCCGGTGAGATTTGAACAGCCAAACTGCAGAACTGCAGTCAGCTGAAGTAGCCTGCAGTGCTGCACTCTAACCACTGCGCCACCTCGGCTCTGAAAGTGTGTGCATGCACAGAGCTGCCAGAAGACAAGAACAACTAAGAAAGCAGGGTCAACTTGCGAGTAAAGCCACACCTTGGAGGTGATTGGCCCCTCCCAGAGGAAACAAAAGAGGAGCGAACGGGGAATGGGCTTTTGCAGGAAACAAGAAGAAGAGTCCATGAGTCCAGTCAAGTTCAATGAAGTTGAATTGTGCAGTGGAGTGTAGCCTGGATTCCCCAGAGAGAAGGAGGGGCTGCATTCCAGGGTGCTAAGAGACAGTGAAGTTCAGATAGCTTGTTCTTGGAGAAAGAAAGCTAAGAAGGTGCCTCCCTAGAAATTCTCAGCGTAAGTCTACAGTGAGCTAATTAGTTTGACAAGATTTCTGTCTATAGGCCAAGAACAATCAAGGAGCTACTCAGAACTTAACTCCGTGGGTCTTTCTTGGTTCTCTAGACAAAGAGCTTCCCGTTATGTGGAGCATTTTGCTGGTTTCCCCAAGGAATATCTCAAGAAGGGAGGCGAGGTGATTGACAGCTCTCCCTAAACTTTTCAAAAAACGGGAGCTTTCAGGCAGATAAGAGATGGCCTTGCCGTGACAAAGGACATCGCAGCTTATAATGCTTCCTGCATCTGAACCGAACAGTGGAATATTTACAGCCCGAACAAAGAGAGCTTTGGCTGGACCATCAGGTGGTCTCCAGCTAAAAGAGCAGCCGGGGAGATCCAAAAACCGCCTCGGAGGCCCTGGAATTAGCCCTTCGCAAGATGAATCAGTCCCCTTGTCAATAAAAGAATCTTAGTCAGGAAGGATGAATTCCATCACACGCTTCAAATGACTAGGCCACGGTGGCTGCTTTAGAAAAATGACTTGAGATTCACATCAGGGCTTATTGTATTATAAATGACCTGCTTCCTCTTATATCTACCGCCATTAGTCACTGAGCTGATGACACTCTGGACTCTTGCAGATTCCCAAATTATGTACGTATGTATGTATGTATGTATGTATGTATGTATGTATGTATGTATGTACGTACACCAGTAGTGGGTTTCAAAAAAAATTTGGAACCTCTTCTGTAGGTGTGGCCTTCTTTCCGGGTCCACTGGTGGAACCTCTTCTAACCGGTTCGGTAGATTTGATGAACCGGTTCTACCGAACAGGTGCGAACTGGTAGGAACCCACCTCTGATGTACACATACTAGTTGGATACCCGTGCTTCGCAACCAAACTATGTGATTGGGCTATGCAGGAGAAATTCACTTCACAATCCCCTGGCTCAGTGGTAGTTGGTGATTGAAACACGTAAGGGAATATCTCTCCCGCCGCCTTGAATCCGGAAGCAGTTCCATAGGTGGAAGGGGTACACATCTTGTAGAGGTACTGACGCTTAGTACTGTAAGGAGCCCCAGGACGCTCTTGAGTGAAGGGGTGGAACGTCTGCCAGTTTGAACTGAGGTAACAGCATGTGAGGCAACAGGCAGTTGGAACAGAGTTCTTTTCAGGTGGGAAGAGGAAGTAGAATGTCTAACTCCTTAGCATCAGAGTGTGTTAATATAAGGCAACTGGCAGTTGGAACAGAGTTTTTTCAGGTGGGGAGAGGAAGTAGAATGTCTAACTCCTTAGCATCAGAGTGTGTTAATATAAGGCAACTGGCAGTTGGATCAGAGTTCTTTTCAGGTGGGCAGGGGGAGTAGAACTCCTTAGCATCAGAGCGTGTTAATTACTGTATAAGAAACGCTAATGATCTGATGGTCATTTCAAAAAATCCTTTCTTAGCGAGTAGCTAGAAGCCAAGAGGAACGTCCATGCCAAATTTCAAGTTTGTAGGCTTTACGGTTCTGAAGATTTTATGATGATGTGTGAGTTGTATTTCCCTTTTATATATAGAGAGATATATGCACCAGCCCAAAAGCCATAACAGTCATCAGTTGCTCAAAAATCATTTTCTTGTCTTCTGATTATGGGTTACCCAAGAATAGGGAGTGATGCACAGGTCTATAATTGTGAGTGAGCTGCAAAAAAAAAACCCGTCAAGGTGACAAAGACATCACAAAGAGTCACGGACTGTGGCTTTTACACCTGATCGTTGCTTTGAGATGATTATGTGCCCCAAAGTGGAAAGGCTCTGAAATAGTCACGACCGAGGAATGGATGGTGGTGATGACTGAACAAGCAGAGGTGGGAAAATGGACTTGTTTGATTAGAGAAAGGAGAATGGCTGCATTTATCGGAGACTGAAAACCTCTCACGTATTTCTTGCTCTGAAAAATAAAAAGCTCTTGGCACTCTCTTCAGTTGGAGAAAGAAGGTCCTAGCTACATAAAAGGCAAGCTCATTGAACAAGTTCATGTTGTCCACTAGAAGTCTCCAGGCCGCCAAAGAACATGGTGGCTGGACGCCATCCAAGGTGACATCAGCCAGAGCAGAACAGAATAGAGTAGAGTAGAGTAGAATAGAATAGGATAGAATAGGACAGGACAGGACAGGACAGGACAGGACAGGACAGGATAGGACAGGATAGGATAGGATAGGATAGGATGGAATTATTTATTGGCTAAGTGTGATTGGACACACAAGGAATTTGTCTTTGGTGCAGATGCTCTCAGTGTACATAAGACAAGATCAATTCATGAAGAATCATAAGGTACAACACTTAATGATAGTCATAGGGAACAAATAAGCAAATAAATCATCCTAGGAAACAATCAATATCAATCATAAGGATACAAGCAACAAAGTTACTTGTATCTTTGGAAGATCAGAAGATGTGGAAAGACCTGGCCCACAGAATGACCAAGAATCAGAGACAACTGAATGGACAACATTTTTATCATCCTCCTCCTCCTCCTCCTCCTCCTCCTCCTCCTCCTCCTCCTCCTCCTCCTCCTCAATAAATCAGAGAAGGAGGCTTTGGTTCATGGAAACCGAAGTGGGGAAGTTTTCAAGGTGCTACAAAACACTTCAAATCTTAGAAAAAGAAAGAAAAAGAAAGAATAACATTTATAATAAAGACAGCTGGGAGAGCCAAGGGCTAAGCCCACTTCATGCTCAAACAATGTTCAGAGATGACGAATGACCTTCACCAGATGCAGAGATGCAGACTAGATGGTCAACCAGCAAAGGGCAAGGTTGCTTAGTGAATATTTTGCTCCAGGAAGCAAACGGGACAGGGAGACATAATCCTTGCATAAAATGACACCCTAAGAGACACCCCTATCTGTCAAAAACAAAACAAACAAGGTTGGTTTAATCCTAGGCAGTTTTTTATTTGGTCACTCCCAGAACAACCATAACTTAGTTTTTTTCTGCTGTTATGGCCTGAAGTTGTTTTATGGCTGAGGCAATCGAAGGACCTGGGGAGACCCACGGAGTAAGTTTTGCTCTCTTTTCAGTCTCTCCTTAAAAAGAAAAGAAAAGTGAAGAAGAGAAATCCACAATAAAAACTCCAGAAAAGGAAATATGTCTTCCTCAGAATGAAAATTTGTAGGCTTCTTCAGTGACAAAGTGACTCTTCTCCACCTGGCTGCATAACGATGTTTTTAAATAATAGCAGTCAAAAGAAAAAAAATTGGCCAATTACCGAGAAAAGTTTATGATCCATTTAAAGGTAAAGGTCAAGGTTCCACACACACGTATGTGCTAATTATTCCTGACTTTATGGGGCAGTGCTCATCTCTGTTTCAAAGCTGAAGAGCCAGCGCTGACGTCTCTGTGGTCATGTGGCTGGCATGACTCAATGCCGAAGGCGCACGGAACGCTGCTACTTTCCCACCAAAGGTGGCTCCTATTTCTCTACTTGCACTTTTACGTGCTTTCGAACTGAGGACAGAACACAGGAGCTCACTCCGTTACGTGGCGCTATGGATTCGAACCGCCAAACTGCCTGATCAACAAGCTCGGCGTCTTAGCCACTGAGCCCCCACGTCCCTTATCCATTTATGATCCATTTACCATGCAATAAGTTTGCGGATAAGTTTCCAACCAGCAGCATTTTGGCCCGTTCTTTGCCATCCTCTAAATAAATTGCTGGCCACGCTCTCGCACCACTGCTGCCGCGTGGGTTGTGGTTCCTTCTGGTTTCACAGTTTGCGTCCAAACAAGACGATCTGTCTTGGTTTATGAGTCCTTGTTCGTTCCGATTTGAAAGAAACGGATATACTTTCTGCACGAAATTGAACAGATTGCTTCTTTCCCATTGGCTGTGCCGGATTGGTGGTCTTCAGGAAGAGGTTGTCATAGCGATGGGTTCTAAATTGGGATCAACAAATATTTGGGAATTTGTTCTGCTAATAAATACGCTGGTGGAGCGAAGACAGCATCTCTGGCTTGCAGAAGGCGGTTCTCGTTCTTCTTCTTATTATTAGTTTTAGAATTATTCCTTTGCACAATAACGTAATCGCTCTTATGCAGATTACTACCTTAGGGACCTGTGACGAATACTATGACCGGGATAATGTAAGTGTGAAATTTCAGGGGGGGAAGGGGAGGCAAGGGAGATGCAAAGAGAGTGGCTCAAACATCTAAGCACAACAGAAAGCTGGGAAGAACAGATTGCATTTTGGAATGCCATGTTCTCAATAGAGTTTGGCTCTAGAATCAAGGGGACCTAACATCATGTTGTACAACATTTTGAGGGAAGGGAAGGATGAAAGGGAAAAAAGCAGATAGAGAGGAAAGGAATGGGGAGGGGAGGGGAGGGAAGAGGAGGGAAAGGAAAGGAGAAAAGGAAGAGAAGGATGAAAGGAAAAAAGTAGATGGAGAGGGAAAGGAAAGGAGGAAAGGAAGTCAAGGGAAGGATGAAAGGAAAAAAGCAGATAGAGAGGAGAGGAAAGGGAAGGGGAGGGGAGGAAAGAGGAGGGAAAGGAAAGGAGGAAAGGAAGGGAAAGATGAAAAGGAAAAAGTAAATGGAGAGGAGAAGAGAGGGGAGGGAAAGGAAAGGAGGAAGGGAAGGATGAAAGGGAAAAAGTAGGAGGAGAGGAGAGGGGAGAGAAAGGAAAGGAGGAAGGGAAGGATGAAAGGGAAAAAGTAGATGGAGAGGAGAGGAGAGGGGAGAGAAAGGAAAGGAGGAAGGGAAGGATGAAAGGGAAAAAGTGGACAGAGAGGAGAAGAGAGGGGAGGGAAAGGAAAGGAGGAAGGGAAGGATGAAAGGGAAAAAGTAGGAGGAGGGGAGAGAAAGGAAAGGAGGAAGGGAAGGATGAAAGGGAAAAGTAGATGGAGAGGAGAGGGGAGGGAAAGGAAAGGAGGAAGGGAAGGATGAAAGGGAAAAAGTGGACGGAGAGGAGAAGAGAGGGGAGGGAAAGGAAAGGAGGAAGGGAAGGATGAAAGGGAAAAAGCAGATAGAGAGGAGAGGAAAGGGGAGGAAAGAGGAGGGAAAGGAAAAGAGGAAAGGAAGGGAAGGATGAAAGGGAAAAAGTAGATGGAGAGGAGAAGAGAGGGGAGAGGAAGGAAAGGAAGGGAAGGGAGGGGGAAAAGCACTTCATAGTAACATTGCAATATGGCCATATCAAGCAATATTAGAGGATGCGGAAACATAAGAGCAAAGAGGAAAAAAAAACTATTTGCCCTGAGTGGCCGTAAAACAGAGAGAAGGCAAAATCTGATTGTTCCCTCCCTACCCACTCCAAGCAGGATATCGGTGGGGGGGGGGAGTGGAACCACTGGCATGTGTTTCAGAGTAATTAGAACCTGGCCATATTGCCTGGAGATAAGATGTCCATAAACATCTGAGGGGAGGACTGCCAGGCAGCTGTTCCCATCCAGACATCATTAATGTCACTGTGCTTCCCCCAATGGTCCCGTAATTAATCACGGATGATGCTACGGTCACAATTAACAGAGAGCTTGTTTCAACAAATTTCCTACAGGTGGGGTGGCCATCTGCAAGTCTAGGAGGAGATGGAGCCAACCTGCCAACCTGTCACTCTCCAATCGCAGCTTTCAAAGCCCGGGAGATGGACAGGTCAGGGGACGAAGAGAAGAAAAAGAGGCTAAGCCTCCTCTGAAGGAACAGACAGGGAGATGCTAGCGGTTGGCTCCATGCAAGAGGAGATGAAAGGGGAATTAAGTCTCGCAGTGGCGAGGTCATCGGCCTGGAAGGAAAATGGGAAGGGATTTTACGTGGGGGTAAAGGGAAGGCAATTAATGAAGGACCTAGCAGATGGATACCGTAATTACGTTATTAGACATAAGCGGAAGGACTTTTTCAAGGGCCCGCATCCAATTTTCGGGATGAGTACATGGACAGGCAATTGCACAGATTTCCTCGGGAGAAGGAGAAATTGCAAAAAGGGACACTGACATCACTTCTGAAATTATCCTCTCCTGAAGATTGAACAGAAGGACAAAAAAATCAAAGGGTTTGAAGACCACTGGAAAAAGAATTGTGCAAGGAAAGACGAGGTGTTCACACTTACAGACTCTTGAGCCTTCCTTAAAAAGAAAGATCTGCCCTTTTATCACCCTGTAATTAGTTAATTCAGGGTAGGGTTGGGGCGACTGGATGGAGCTGAGCATTTACTGGCCGGATGCCCTTCCTGACGCAACACAGGGTTCACAGCAGATATTTCTTTTTCTTTGTATCCTAGGAGAGAAACATCTGTTGCTACCTAGGATTGGACCGGGGTGGGTTACTGCTAGCATTACTGCCAGTTCGGTGCGCACAAAACTCCTGTGCGCGTGCACATTTGCAGAAAAATAGATCTGCGCATGCACAAAATGTTTAAAAAATGTGCAATGATTTTTTTTCTGCACATGCGCAGAACTGAAAATTAAGATGGCAGCACCGTAGATTCAGGGGCGTGGCTGGCCTGGGTCGTGGCTGGTTCCAGCGACCCAGGCCGCCAACTTAATACCGGTTCGGCCAAACCAGTAGGAACCCATCTCTGGATTGGACTCTCAATCTTCCAATGGGAGACGAGCATCTTGACCCCACTGCTGAGCTACCTTATCACCCCATCAATGCTAAGCACAAACCACCCTCGAGAATTTCACACCAATTTCTTTTAAAAATTGTGATTTGTGAAACAGGTACGAAAAAATGCAGAGGGATTTCCTCTGGGCGGCCATGAATTAAAAGCCAGGATCATCCAATGTGCTTGAAAATGTTGCAAAATCCAGGCCGACCAGAAGGAGAGTCTTGGAATGAAAGGTGGTAGCCTTGTAAGGAGTGATGTAGACCTTCGAATCCAAGGTCTTGCTTAGAGAGGAATCCAAAACGAAGCATCTCTGAAATAGATCTGCTTGAAAAGAAAAACTCAGCTGCTTCCTGGGGGGATTCTTGATCTATTCCAGTGAGATTCCCCTTCCTGGAAGCATGAAAAACAGGCACTGTCTTGGTCTTCCTTCTGGAACCTTAATTTCTTCCCTCCAATATGGAAATTTCCAAGTCTATTACAGCACAATTGTGACCTCTGCTGGCATCCAACATGTAATATCAATGGAACTGGTTCACAATTACATGGAACACAAGGAAAAATAAAGGGCCCTTTGTCAATAGTAGGGATTACGTTTATCCTGAACAATTAGAGATTCTGGGCCAGCTAGTCTTCTGATGAAATGAGTTTGCTTTTTGAAGGCATATGTTCAGTTCAGGAATGTTAAGTACAAGAGGCCAGAAGCCGCATGCTCTTCTGTTTTCAAAATGCAAAGACAAGATGATAAACACGTTGATCCATTTTAGCAGAATATTAAGAATCAAAGACTCGTAGAAACATACGATGCGTTGTAATCCGCAAATGAAGGCATCGTAGCTACCCAATCTTTGCTTGAAGTCGTTTCCCAATCAGGGAAAGCACGTAGTTAAACAGTGAGTTTTCCTTTCTTGTCATTTGGAAAATAAAATAAAACGGACATTATTCTAGATTCCTTGGCCTATCTTCCGTTTGAACACCTCCAGTGAATTCCCTTCCTAGATGGTCTTCCAGATAAGATGGATTTCAGAAGATCCGGGTTTTCCCAGGTGTGCCAATGTGACATCTCTAATAAAATGGAAGAACTTTGAGGAAACTCGGAATCTTCTTTCATGGGGGTGGGGGGCTGTTGCTTGGAACCCTGACATTAACCCGAATCTGAAAGCCCACATGCCCATCACATGGTTGAATCAGGCACCGTCCAAAACTGGAGATGCCCCCCAGTCACACTAACACAGCTGCAGGGCAAGGTGTCCTTGACTCTCTGAGAAAGGAATGTTATTTAGACTATATCTCTCCCGTACTCCATGTAATCCCCCCTCCCAGTTTCCCACAGCACTGAATGTCACAGGCCTGGAGTCCCCAATTGTAAAAGTTGGCTTCCAGGTACGACGATGGAGTCTTAACACAGGAAGATAGATAATGTAATGCCTCATTCCACCGTCCCACCGTTTTTATAATTAGGGGTGGGGTTTTTTATCCTAAATAAATACAGCTTCAATCTGCCCTCTTTTAACCTATGCCCATCATCCTCAGTTTTACTCTTTAAGGCATTGAACTAATGAGTAGGAACAGCAATCTCATCCAAGTAGCCATCAAATCTGTTCAGCACCAACCCTTACTGGACAGCTCAAGCATTCCTAGGGGCATTCTCTCTTCCTTTCAAGACTAGGCTGTCCAGTTTGATCCTTAGTGGCTAAGACCAGCTGAACTTGTCAATTAGAAAGGTCGGCGGTTCGAATCCCTAGCGCCTGCGTAACGGAGTGAGCTCCCGTTAATTGTCCCCAGTTTCTGCCAACCTAACAGATCGGAAGCACGTGAAAAATGCAAGTAGAAAAATAGGAACCACTTTGGGAGGGAAGTAACAGTGTTATGTACCCCTTTGGCGTTGAGTCGTGCTGGCCCCATGACCACGGAGACGTCTTTGGACAGCGCTGGCTCTTCGGCTTTGAAACGGAGGATGAGCACCGCCCCCTAGAGTCAGGAACGACTAGTACATATGTGTGAGGGGAACCTTTACCATTACCTTTTACCTGAACATAGACTTCCCTAGAAATCTAGACCTGTCTATCATTTGTGGTTGAGAGGCTTTCAAGTGTTTAGCAATTTCCCAGCCGTAACTGCTTTGTTGCTGAAATTTCATCAGCTTTTAGATGGAGGGTCTCCTGGGCGAGCAGAGAGTTGGACTAGAAGACCTCCAAGGTCCCTTCCAACTCTGTTATTCTGTGATTTTTAAACCTTAAGGCAAGCCTGTCTCCCCACAGTCTTCTGCTGCTTAGGCATTTACAATGTTCTCAACCATTCCTAACCATGTTTACCATACGACCCTTCCTGCTGACCTATTGCCGCATTTTCTTTCAAAGAGTATAACAGAATAACAGAGTTGGAAGGGATCTTGGAGGTCTTCTAGTCCAGCTCTCTACTCGAGCAGGAAACCTTAAGCCATTTTTTGACAAATGTCCGTCCAGTCTCTTCTTAAAAACCTCCAGTGTTGGCGCACCCACAAGTTCTGGAGCAGTGGTGGGTTTCAAAAATTGTTCGAACCTACTCTGTGGGTGTGGCCTCCTTTGTGGGAGTGGCTTGCCGCCCATGTGACCGGATGGGAGTGGCTTGCCGCCCATGTGACCGGATATGAAGATGCCGACGACACTTGTCAGAACCACCTTAAATGACCTCACACACAGCACTGGCATGCATAAGAATAGGATGTAAACTTGTTTTTTAAAAGGCATCTTTGGTTTGCGTTAAAACAACTTCAACACACGCAATGTTCTGATTGCACCACAAACGCAGTAGTCATCCTTACCTTTCACAGAGGCACTGAGTTTTATAAATAGGAGCATGATAGTGTAGAATAATCCTATCCAAGGACCAGTGGTGGGTTTAAAAAAAATTGGAGCCTCTTCTGTAGGTGTGGCCTGCTTTCCAGGTCCACTGGTGGAACCTCTTCTAACCGGTTCGGTAGATTTGACGAACCGGTTCTACCGAATAGGTGCGAACTGGTAGGAACCCACCTCTGTTCTGGAGGCAAGTTGTTCCACTGACTAATTGTTCTCACTGTCAGGAAATTTCTTCTTAGTTCTAAATTGCTTCTCTCCTTGATTAGCTTCTGGCCATTGCTTCGTGTCCTGCTTTCTGGTGTTTTGGAGAATACATTGACCCTCTGTTCCCTGTGACAACTTTTCCAAGTATTAGAAGATTCATATTATGTCCCCCCGTAGTCCTTCTCTTTCTCAGAGTAGACGTATCCAGTTCCCGCAACTGTTGATTGTCTGTGTTCATGTAATTACTAAGCATTTGAAAAGAATTGGTTCTGGGATGACCCATTGGGATTTCCCTGTAAATAAGTTCTGTTTCCTCCAGATCAATAAAGTAATGTGGAGAAACCTGTCTGTTCCCTTCCCAGCAACTCTCAGCTGGTGAGCATCAATCCAACTGATTCCCTTTCTTCTTGTTAATTTATTAACCAAAAATCACTTTTGAAACCGTTCAGGCAGTTCTCTCATCTTCCTGCTGGATAAAAATTATACATTTTCAGCTACTGATCCTAAAATAGCTTCTTAAGTCACACACCCAAAGTGTTTTCAAGCCCAAACAGTTTTTTTTAAAAAAAGAGTGTTGGAGGCCTAAGTAATTAACCTTCCTTGATTACAAAATATAAAATTTATAAGAGTTTCTGCCGAAGGTATTTCAAGCTTTTAATGGAAGCGCCGTGTTTCACCTCTTACCTCAAGTGCCTGGAGTAAAATAATTCATAAATTTATATCGTATTGACCGTGGTTTTTGCTAGTCATTCTCAGTTTAAATTAAATGGTGATTCTTAGTCCTTAATGCAGTATAATATTGAAAATACGTCCCATCATTCATAACTAACTATTGATTTATTAGAAGCAATAACTTCTGTGTCATTTAAAAATCCCTGTTTTACTTTATCTGTATTATAGCCTTGTATATATTTTTTTTCCTTTTCTGGTTGGCACAGTTTTTTTCCAAAGAGCTGAATAAAAAATGTGAAACATTTGATGTGGATAGGCAACAAACCTATTTGTGTTAAATCAGCTGTAATTGCAGCACTTGGTTGCTTTCAATCAGGTTTAGCATACTTTCAGATTAATATTTTTATTCTGTGACTGTTGCTCTTATTCCTTTAACCATGCAAAACATACTTTATCCAGTACATGAGAAACAACAATCAAAGATACCCAAATGCCTTTTTTTTCTCCCTTTAGTCCTCTGGGGCTCTGGGAAAAGTTTACAAAATAAAAAATAAAAAAGCCCAGCGCTCTTATTGCTTGGAAATAAAAGCTATTGTGCTTTTTGTTGTATAGCGGATCGCCTCATGTATTCTTGAGAGCAACTGAGGATGTTTCAGTATAAGCAGCTCCATTTGGAACGCTTCAATAATGTCAAAGTTCTTAAATAGCTAAGCCAACACAACAAAAAGTCCCTTTTTCCCCCTTCCTCTCCAGGTGGCATTTGACATAGAAGAATAGCAATAGCAGTTAGACTTATATACCGCTTCATAGGGCTTTCAGCCCTCTCTAAGCGGTTTACAGAGTCAGCTTATCACCCCCAACAGTCTGGGTCCTCATTTCACCCACCTCGGAAGGATGGAAGGCTGAGTCAACCCTGAGCTGGTGAGATTTGAACCGCCGAACTGCAGCTAGCAGTCAGCTAAAGTGGCCTGCAGTACTGCACTCTAACCACTGCGCCACCTCGAATGAGGAGATGGACACACAGGGAAATAGCATTCCACCTGAAAACTTTGGCAGCTCAAAAATCTAGCTTGTATGATGAAGGTGGATAGGGGGATAGAAATAGACAGACAGACAGACACATGCAGATAGAGTCAGATCAGAATAATAGAGTTGGAAGAGACCTTGGAGGTCTTCTAGTCCAACTCTGCTCAAGTGGGAGAGCCTATAACAATTTCAGACAAATGGTTATCCAATCTCTTCTTAAAAACTTGTTGAAACTTCTGCAACTTCTGAAGGCAACTCTTCCCACTGATTGTTCTCCTTGTCAGGAAATTTCTCCTCTTCTTTGCAGCCCCTCCAATATTGGAAACCTACTATCATGTCCACCCCTAGTCCTTCTTTTCATCAGACTAGACATACCCAGTTCCTGCAGCCGTTCTTCATAGGTTTTAGCCTCCGGTCCCATAATCATCTTTGTTGCTCTTCTCTGCCCTCTTTCCAGAGTCTCAGTGTCTTTTTTGCGGTGAGAGGTCAGGGATCCAGTTTGTATAGTGAAGATAGACAAGTCAGATAAGATTCAAATCATCCGAAGGATCCAAACAGCACTGAATTCAGATCTCCCATGTCTTCGCTTCAGATTTCCAAACTAAGATGTGAATTGAATTCAACAGGTGGACTTGAACCAAACACTGGTGGGATTCAATGCAATTAGGAAGAAGAAAATCAAAATTCTAAGAAGTCTACAAGAAATATGCAGAATTCCTTTTGGTTAGAATAGAATAACAAGAGTTGGAAGGGACCTGCACTGGCTGCCTATTGGTCTCCGGATACGCTTCAAGGCGCTAGTCGTTACTTATAATAGCCCTTCATGGTATTGGACCTGGGTACTTGAGAGACCGCCTGCTGCCAATTACCTCCACTAGACCGATTAGATCCCACAGATTAGGCCTCCTCCGAATTCCATCCGCCGGCCAGTGTCGACTGGCGACTACCCGAAGGAGAGCCTTCTCTGTGGCTGCTCCGACCCTCTGGAACGAACTCCCCGTGGAGATTCGAACCCTCACCACCCTCCAGGCCTTCCGCAAAGCCCTTAAAACCTGGCTGTTCCGACAGGCCTGGGGCTAAAGAGCTGTTGCCCCCGTCTCGAATGGTATGACTGTTGTGAGTTTTAAATTATATATTGTTATGCTTGTTTTTTAAATTTTTGTCTGTATCCCCCTTCCCCGGTTCGAGTTGTGAGCCGCCCTGAGTCCCCTTCGGGGGAAAAGGGCGGCATATAAACACAATAAACTGAACCTTGGAGGTCTTCTAGTCCAACCAGGCAGGCAATCCTATACCATTTCAGAAAAAAATGGTTGTCCAATCTCTTCTTTAAAACTCCCAGTGTTAAGAGCATCCACAACTTCTGGAGGCAGGTTCTTCCGCTGAGTAATTGTTCTCACTGTCAGGAAATTCCTAGAAAGTTGAAATTCTCTCTTTTGCAGCCCTGTTTTTTTTTTGGGGGGGGGGGTTTCTTCCATTTATTCATGAAACCAGTTCTCCTCTTTTGATCGTGCAGATTCAAGAGACAGAGAAACACACAAACCGAAAAGATAGAAGATAGAAGATAGAAATCAGATGAGGGTGCAAATTTCCCAGCAAGTTCCCATTTTCAGTGCCTTCTCTGATTCTCTACATCGTTCCTGCTGGATCTGGCAAGGTATTCATCACACCTCTCACACCTGGATCGGAGATGCCCAGAACTGCCCAAGGCAAAATTAGTTTATAAAAGGCCCACAGATGTTGGATTGATGCTCCAGTTCAATCCCTCGTTCTGTTTTATGGACGGTAACGCTAATTCAGGCTGACGGCAACATGAAAGTGGGCTGTGTCTCTTTTCAAACGATTAGCCAAAGGCAGCAGCGGGAAAACAGGTGAGAGAGAAAGCTGGGAGACAAATAGGGGAATTCTTCGGAAGCTGTGGGAGCTTCATCCCTGGAGGCTTTCAAGAAGAGACTGGACTGCCATTGGTCAGAAATGGAGTAGGGTCTCCTGCTTGGGCGGGGGGTTAGACTAGATGACCTACAAGGTCCTTTCCATCTATTCTTTCTTTTTCTCTCTCTCTGTTTCTTTCTTTCCTTTTTCTTTTCCTTCCTTCCTTCTTTCCTTTTCCTTCCTTCCTTCCTTCCTTCCTACCTACCTACCTACATGCCTACCTACCTACCTACCTACCTACAACTTGCTTTCAGAAGCTGTGGGAGCTTCATCCCTGGAGGCTTTCAAGAAGAGACTGGACTGCCCTCTGTCAGAAATGGTGTAGAGTCTCCTGCTTGGGCAGGGGGTTAGACTAGATGACCTACAAGGTCCTTTCCATCTATTCTTTCTTTCTCTCTCTCTTTCTTTCCTTTTTCTTTTCCTTCCTTCCTTCTTTCCTTTTCCTTCCTTCTTTCCTACCTACATACCTACCTACAACTTGCTTTCAGAAGCTGTGGGAGCTTCATCCCTGGAGGCTTTCAAGAAGAGACTGGACTGCCCTCTGTCAGAAATGGTGTAGAGTCTCCTGCTTGGGCAGGGGGTTAGACTAGATGACCTACAAGGTCCTTTCCATCTATTCTTTCTTTCTCTCTCTCTTTCTTTCCTTTTTCTTTTCCTTCCTTCCTTCTTTTTCCTTCCTTCCTTCTTTCTTTTTCCTTCCTTCCTTCCTTCCTTCCTTCCTTCCTTCCTTCCTACCTACCTACCTACCTACCTACAACTTGCTTTCAGAAGCTGTGGGAGCTTCATCCCTGGAGGCTTTCAAGAAGAGACTGGACGGCCATCGGTCAGAAATGGAGTAGGGTCTCCTGTTTAGGAAATGTTGGTTTGGACTAGATCAGGGGGTCCCGAACCTTTTGGACCTGAGGAACCACTGAATTCATAATTTTAAATCCCACGGACCAATAATATTATCTACCTAATGACCGGCTCAGTGGGCGTGGCTAGGTGGCCATGTGACTGGATGGGCGTGGGAAACTCTATGTCACTCAAATAATGAAAAATTATTTGCATTTTTATATTGCACTAAATCAGAGGTCCTCAAAATATGGCCCTCTGGGCCAGATATGTGCAATGAATGTTTGTGTTGCTGCAGAGAGTCTCCCCCTTTGGGGTCTTTTTAGCAGAAGGGGGGCAGAAATTCCAACCTGGGGTCTGCTTCTTGGCCTCCTGGTGAGGGGCTTTGGGCGAAGGTTGGAGGGAGGCGTTGCTGGTGGCGAAGAGCCGGAGGGCCTCGTTCCAGTGGGACGGCATCATGGCCTGGAACTGGCTGACCATCTCAGCCCGCTGAGCCTCCAGGCACCGGTACCTGGCCTTGCACTCCCGCAGGTCTTCCCTCTGCTTGGAAAGCCCATACTCCTAGTCCTCAGTGAGGTGCTTCTGCTGAGCCTCCTTCTTGGCCAGATCCAATTTGAACTGAGCTGTTTTGCCAACTCTTCCTCCTGGGGGCTGCTTAGCTCCAGCAACTGCCTCCTGTTGACGCCCTCAGGAGCCCGGGAGGGCAAGCGAGGAGGGGCTGGGAGGGGAGGGGCAAGTAGAGGCTGATGAGACGCCCCTCAACATGAGTGACATTGAGTTAGCCACGCCCACCCAATCACATGACCATCTAGCCACGCCCACCCAGCCGGTCATTAGGCAGATCATATTAGCGGTCTGTGAGATTTAAAATTATGAATTTATTGGTCCCTGCGGTTTGAAAGTTTGGTGAGCTTAAATTCACCAAGGTTGAGATTCACTGACCTACATTTTTACCTCCCAAGATGAGTTGCTTCCAAAAAGTCCTGTCTTGAGTCTAATCATTCATAACCCCAAATTGGCTTTTTCCAGAAAACCTTGTTTAAAGAACCTTTTCCATCTTTAAAGAACAAAACCTCTAAAACTAACATTCGAAAGAGTGAGTGGAATTCTGTGATAAGACTCCACCGGTTATCATTATCAGTGCAAAATTCAGAATTTTTTTTTTTTAAGTATCAGTGAACCAAAACAGAAAGGGAGAGTTCCAAAAAAAAAAAAAAAGGAGAGGTGATTTTTAATGTAAATTGAAACAGATTGGTCTTGGCCACGACTTCAAGTGTTTACCTGTTTTTCATTAAAGCAGCAGTGAATTTAATCAGCTTGTGGAAATTTAATGTATGCATTTCTCCCTAAATCAGAAGCAGGCTCATCATGAATATTTAAATTGGATTTTAAAGCCATGAGAATTTCATCTAAATAAAACGTGGCGTGGTGGCTCACAAGCGTGCAATTATACAATCTTTTTAAATTCTGATAACAATCGTAAACACTTTTTTTTTTTTAGGGAAAAAAACATGAAAGTGTGTTAAATAAGGGCTGGCCGTAGAACCCGAGATTAAACAGCTCGAGTTGCAAAGCTACAAGTACTTAATTAACGTTTACATAAACAGGAGTCCCTTATATGCTATGAAAAAATAATCATTTTGAATAAACGGGGAATATATGAATCACAGACGGCATGAGAACAATGCTGTCGTATAGGTCAGATTAATAGATTAACAGCATTGGAAGGAACCTTGTAAGACATCTATTCCTGCTCAAACAGGAGACCCAACACCATTTATGATGTAATGGCAGTCCAGTCTCTTCTTGAAAGCCTCCAGTGATGAAGCTCCCACAACCTCTGAAGGCAACTTCTGTTCCATGGGTTGATGGTTCTCACTGTCCAAATATTTCTCTTTATTTCCAGGTTGAATCTCTCCTTGGTCAGTTTCCATCCATTATTCCTTCTCTGGCCGTCGGGTGCTTTGGGGAATAGCTGGACCCCCTCCTCTCTGGGGTAGCCCCTCAAATATTGGGAGGCTGCTATCTTGTTTCCCCTGGTCCTTCTCTTCACTAGACTAGCCAGGCCCAGTTCCTGCAACTGTTCTTCGTATGTTTGAGCCTCCAGTCCCCTCATCATCCTGGTTGCTCTTCTCTACACTCTTTCTAGAGTCTCAGCTTCTTTATTATAATGTCCAGTCTCTTCTTGAAAGCCCTGATGAAGCTCCCACAAGTTCTGAAGGCAACTTCTCTTCCATGGGTTGATTGTTCTCACTGTCAGAAAGTTCCTCCTTATTTCCAGATTGAATCTCTCCTTGATCATTTTCCATCCATTATTCCTTCTCTGGCCATTGGGTGCTTTGGGAAATAGTTTGACCCCCCTCCTCTCTGTGGCAGCCCCTCAAATATTGAAAGATGCTCTCTTGTCTCCCCTGGTCCTTCTCTTCACTAGACTAGCCATGCCCAATTCCTGCAACCGTTCTTCATATGTTTGAGCTTCCAGTCCCATCATCATCCTGGTTGATCTTCTCTGCACTCTTTCTAGAGTCTCCACATCTTTTTCATAGTGTCCAGCCTCTTCTTGAAAGGCTCCAGTGATGAATCTCCCACCATTGGTTGATGGTTCTCATGGTCAGAAAATTTCTCCTTATTTCCAGGTTGAATCTCTCCCTGTTCAGTTTCCATCCATTATTCCTTGTCCGGCCTTGGAAAATAGCTTGACCCCCTCCTCTCTGTGGCAGCCCCTCAAATATTGGAAGACTGCTATCATGTCTCCCTTGGTCCTTCTCTTCCCTAGACAGGCGAGGCCCAGTTCCTGCAACCGTTCTTCGTAGGTTTGAGCCTCCAGTCCCCTCATCATCCTGCTTGCTCTTCTCTGCACTCTTTCTAGAGTCTCAACTTCTTTTTGTTAGTGTGGGGACCAAAACTGTGATTAAGCCGTGTGCCATAAATCGGTGTTTCTCAAAACTTGACTATGGATGGACGTCAACTCCCAGAATTTCCCAGCCAACAGAGACACAGACAGACAGAGACAGACAAGCAGACAGACAGACAGACAGACAGACAGACAGACAGACAGACAGACAGACAGACAGACAGACAACTGCCTGGGGATGAGACTCAGGATGACACAAACTAAGAAGACACATTTGGTTCCATGCTACTTCAAGAGAATCCAAAGCAACTTCCGATTTAGTTTCTTCCCAAAACAAAGTCTAGGTAGTCCTTGACTTATAACAGTTCGCTTAGTGACCAAAGTTACAACGGCACTGGGAAAAAAGTGACTTACGACCATTTTTCACCCTTATGCACGCATTGCAGCGTTCCCCACGGTCTCGCGATTTATATTTGGATGCTCGACAACTGACTCGTATTTACGACGGTGGCAGCGTCCCCCGAGACAATCCTTTTCCGAACCTTCTGACGAGCAAAGTAAATAGGGGAGCGAGATTCGCTTAACAACCGTGTTCCTAATGTAACAACCGCCCTGAAGAGTTGACCCCTTGCTCATTGGCAATGCAAAATTAAGGTCGGTCGAAATACACCTTTGGAATTCTTCTTCAGTTGTGTCCCATGATAGGCGAAATGTATTTTCCTAATAGATTGTCAATCTGTAAGCTCTGTGTGGGTGACTCACAAGGCTGGTGTGCGGTTTTGTTAAAAAGCCTTTTCCTGACATCTAGTGGTTAGAAAGGAAAGAAGAGCCCGTTTAAAAGAAAGCTTGAGATAAAAGTTATAAAAGGACAATACTCTAGAACGGGCTTCCTCGCAACTTCACACGGACTTGCTGGATTTTCCAGAGATCAAAATAGAAATCTGTTTTTGTTTATTTCCTTGACTTTCCGGGCCCAACTTTCAATGCAAGCCCTAAGCCAGTGTTTCTCAACCTTGGCAACTTGAAGATGTCTGGACTTCAAGTCCCAGAATTCCCCAGCCAGCATTTGCTGGCTGGGGAATTCTGGGACTTGAAGTCCAGACATCTTCAAGTTGCCAAGATTGAGAAACACTGGCCTAGGCAGTCCTTGGACTTTCCAGAGCATTCAAGATTAGATGGATTCTACCATTTACCTATGTAAATAGAGCAACTTCTGGCTTTGTAATGAAGGCTAACAAACATATAAATCATATATATATCTATACAATATCAAGAATGGGCCTGTTTGATGGCAGCCGAACATATTTCTTAGATAGACCTCACTGAGCAGTTCCAGGATGGACTTGAGATGTAGAGATGCAGTGGCTCAGTGGCTAAGACGCTGAGCTTGTTGATCAGAAAGGTCAGCAGTTTGGCGGTTCGAATCCCTGGTGCTGCATAATGGAGTGAGCTCCCGTGACTAGTCCCAGCTTCCGGCAACCTAGCAGTTTGAAAGCATTTAAAAATGCAAGTAGAAAAATAGGAACCACCTTTGGTGGGAAAGGAACAGTGTTCTAGGCACCTTTGGCATTGAGTCATGCCGGCCACATGACCACGGAGACGTCTTCGGACAGCGCTGGCTCTTTGGCTTTGAAACGGAGATGAGCACTGCCTCCTAGAGTCGGGAACGACTGGCACATATATGCGAGGGGAACTTTTACCTTTTAGAGAGAAAAGACCCTGAGGACTGCAAGCCTTTATATTTGAGAAGTCTTCCTTCTCTCCTTCTATAGACCACAGAAATAATGGAATGGGAACAAAAATGCAGAAACTCCATTTTCCTGATTTACCAAGACAGTGGGTCACCTTTCTTGAAGTTTCAAATCTAAAAGCTATATTAACTTGTCTTCTCTAGTTTAATTTTGCAAAAGAGCCAATGGGAACGAAGGGAGGGAGGGAGGGAGGGAGGGAGGGAGGGAGGAAGGAAGGAAAAGAAGGAAGAAGGAAGGAAGATCAGAGAAGGGATGGAAAGGAAGGAAGATCAGAGAAGGGATGGAAAGGAAAGAGAGAGGGACAGAGGGAGGGAGGGAAGAAGGAAGGAAGATCAGAGGAAAAAGGGAGGGAAGGAAGGAAGATCAGAGAAGGGATGGAAAAGAAAGAGGGAGGGACAGAGGGAGGAAGGGAGGAAGGAAGGAAGGAAAGGAAAGAGAGAGGGACAGATGGAGGGAGGGAGCGAAGGAAGAAGGAAGGAAGATCAGAGAAAGGAAGGGAAGGAAAAAGGGAGGGAGGGAAAGAAGGAAGGAAGATCAGAGAAGGGATGGAAAGGAAAGGTGTTAGGGAGGGAGGAAGGGAGGAGGGAAAAGAAGAAAGAAGGAAGGAAGATCAGAGAAGGGAAGAAGGAAGGAAGATCGGAGAAGGGATGGAAAGGAAAGGAAAGGAAAGAGAGAGGGACAGATGGAGGGAGGGAGGGAAGGAAGAAGGAAGGAAGATCAGAGAAAGGAAGGGAAGGAAAAAGGGAGGGGGGGAGGGAAAGAAGGAAGGAAGATCAGAGAAGGGATGGAAAGGAAAGAGGGAGGGGGAGAGGAAGGAAGGAAAGGAAAGGAAGGAAGAAGGAAAGAAGATCAGTGAAGGGAAGGGAAGGAAAAAGAGAGGGAGGGAGAGGAAGGAAGGAAGGAGTACATGAAGTGAGCATTTTTCCACTTAGGCTCCTACTTGGTTGCTCTTCTCAAACTTCTATTTCTAGCATTCTAGAACCCTGGAATCCGGTTGCTTGTGATGCAACCAGGGAAATGTTTGTGGTATCAAAATGGCAAGACCTGCTTGTAGTCATGAGTGGCACAGACTCACCACGAAGATAAAAATAACTTCAAAATTAGGGATTCGGTCCGTTTCCCCTCGAGTTTCCTCCGTTCTCAGTCTGTAAAGTCCCGCAGCGGCTTTGACTATGGAACGGGTCAAAGCTTCTCTTGTTCTCCTCCTTTCCTTGCCGTTACTATGCCGTCTTCTACCTGCGGCCCCAGGTGAGTAGAATTTGGGGGGGGGGGCCTGAAATACGTGTGGCGAGGAGGTCCACCTTCATCCCTTGCTTTAAATGCCGGCAATCCTCTTATTTTGAAAAGGCAAACACAAAAGGAGAGAAGGAAGAATTGTGCGACCCGTAACTTACAGAGCAAACACAGGTTCCCCAAGCCAATGATGGAAATATTACACAATCTATTTATATATAAATGGTGCTCTCTCTCTCTCTCTCTCTCTCTCTCTCTCTCTCTCTGTGTGTGAGTGTGTGTGTGTGTGTGTGTGTGTGTGTGTGTGTGTGTTCCAGCATAACTCTGGAACGCCTGGAGCAATTTCAACCAAACTTGGTACACAGATGACTTACTCTCTGGAAACAAATACTTTGGGGCAGTGGTGGGTTCCTAACGGGTTTGCTACTGATTTGCAGAGAGGGTGTTTTGCCTGCAAACAGGCCTGTTTCTGGACTTCTGGGTGCATGGAGACTCCTGGGAGGGGAGGGGAGGGATGGGCGTGGCCAGCCAGTCCTTGCAACAACCAGTTTGGTGAACCGAGTGTAGAATTAAGATCTGGTTCGCCCGAACCTGTACAAACTGGCTGAATCCCACTCCTGACTTCCAGCCCTTTCCTCTACTTTAGCTCCGATCCATGGTTACGAAGAGCTGGAGAAGATCGAGTCAAGCCTCCCAGATCCAGAAGGCCACCCTAGCACCGAACAGGATGATTCTGGGTCTCTTGTGGACTCTATGGGTGAGATGAATTTTAGTCTTGGGTGGGCAGGTGGAAAGTCCCAGTCTTCCCCATCCTGAACATTACAGCTCGGCTGAAATGTCTCTCCCTCTCTTACATAGAGATAGAGATAGAGATACAGAGATAGAGATACAGAGAGAGAGAGAGAGAGATACAGACAGAGAGAGATAAAGATACAGAGAGAGATAGAGATAGAGATAAAGATACAGATATATATATATATATATATATATATATATATATATATATATATATAGAGAGAGATAGAGAGAGAGAGAGAGATAAAGATAGAGATACAGAGAGAGAGAGAGATAAAGATAGAGATACAGAGAGAGAGAGAGAGAGAAAGATACAGAGAGAGAGAGAGAGATATAGAGATACACAGAGAGAGAGAGATAAAGATACAGAGAGAGAGAGATAAAGATACAGAGAGAGATAGAGATACAGAGAGAGAGAGAGAGATACAGAGAGAGAGAGAGATACAGAGAGAGAGAGAGAGAGATACAGAGAGAGAGAGAGATAAAGATAGAGAGAGAGAGAGAGATACAGAGAGAGAGATAGAGAGATAGACGGACAGACTGACAGACAGATACATGCATACATTGTTAGGGACGTGGTGGCTCAGTGGATAAGACGCTGAGCTTGTTGATCAGAAAGGTTGGCAGTTTGGCGGTTCAAATCCCTACCGCCGCATAACAGAGCGAGCCCCCGTTCCTTGTCCCAGCTTCTGCCAACCTAGCAGTTCGAAAGCACATAAAAAATGCAAGTAGAAAAATAGGGAAGGGAACAGCGTTCCGTGCGCCTCTGGTGTTTAGTCATGTCGGCCACATGACCACAGAGACGTCTTCGGACAGCGCTGGCTCTTCGGCTTTGAAACGGAGATGAGCAGCGCCCCCTAGAGTCAGGAACAACTAGCACAGATGTTCAAGGGGAATCTTTATATATATTGTTAGTGTTTCAGCTCCAATCATGCTTTGGGAAGGAGGGCATGCCATACCTTGAACTCCAACCCTCTTGAACGTGTCTTGAGCCATTTTAATGGGTTCTTTTTGTGCAAGCCAGCAGCATCCCTCCAAAGAATGAAGACAGTCCGTCCCAGGTTGTTGTCAAAAGATCCATCAATTGGAACAAAGGTAAATGTTTGTTGTTGACATTTAAAAGTGGGGGAAGAGCTTTTGCCCCCTAGGTGAGTTTGCTAGAATATCGCAAAGTATAGGAAGCAGCCGTTGATTGCAAAAAGAGAAACGGGCAATCTGCACATTGCATAGACCACATATTCTTGTTTTGGGGGTGCCTTCTGTAGTGATGATGTCACCTAGTTGAGTAATGAAATGTTGGCAAGAAAACCACCAAGCTCAGGAAACACCAAGACCCCATCAACCCCTCCCCACTGTCTCCTCCTCCTCTTCCTCCCCCTCCCTGTAAACCCCACTCCCTTCTAGCACTGATGATATTACCTAGTTGGGTAACAAAATGTTTGCAAGAAAACCACCAAGCTCAGAAACCACCAAGAACCCAACAGCCCCACTCCACTGTCTCCTCCTCCTCCTCCTCCTCCCCCTCCTCCTCCTCCTCCTCCTCCTCCTCCTCCTCCTCCCCTCCCTGTAAACCCCACTCCCTTCTAGCACTGATGATACTACCTAGTTGGGTAACAAAATGTTTGCAAGAAAACCACCAATCTCAGAAACCACCAAGGGCTACACAGGCCACCCCCGCTGCCTTCTCCTCCTCCTCCTCCTCCTCTTCTACTTCCTCCTCCTCCTCCTCCTCTCCCTACACCACGTTCCCTTTTTACACTGATGATGCTCCTTAGTTGGGTAACTAAACATTTGCCACAAAACCACCAAGCTCAGAGAGCACCAAGGACCCTGCAGTTCGACCCTGAGCTCCAAATATTCTCTTTTATTGCTATTCGTAAGTTATGATACGCCTGCTCCAGACTCTTTCCTATATATATATATATATATATATTCCATACAGTGATCCAAAATCGACCTGCCTTGGCCAAAATCGTCGTAGAAGGGAGCATAGCTATCTCTTTTGCTATCCTCATTGGAATTGTTACATGCTGTGTCCTTAAGTAAGTAACTCCAAGATTACTATAACGTCCACTTTTCCCTGTACAAAGTCTCATCTTCAATGGCGAACATCTCCAGAACTTCAGATAGCTGTAACCAGTCAAATCAAACGGAAGAGTTCTACAGCTAGAAGTCCTGTTATATGGCCTTGTAATGGACTGAGGCTGAATCAGACTTGATGAGCCCCGGTGGCCCAGTGGTTAGAGTGCATTACCGCAGGCTGTCTCTGCTCATCACCAGCTGCCAGTAGGCTATAAGGAGCCGAGGTGGCGCAGTGGTTAGAGTGCAGCACTGCAGGCTACTTCAGCTGACTGCAGTTCTGCAGTTGGGCGGTTCAAATCTCACGGGCTCAGGGTTGACTCAGCCTTCCATCCTTCCGAGGTGGGTGAAATGAGGACCCAGATTGTTGTTGGGGGCAATATGCTGACTCTGTAAACCGCTTAGAGAGGGCTGGAAGCCCTATGAAGCGGTATATAAGTCTAACTGCTATTGCTATTGCTATTGCTATTGGCAATTTGGATCTCACCAGCTCAAGGTTGACTCAGCCTTCGGTCCTTCCGAGGTTGGTAAAATGAAGACCCATATTGTTGGCTCCTCCCATCCACATCCGTCCAGGTGCAGGGACAAAAGTGACCTTGACTTTCTGAGAAAGAATGTTGTTATGGCTACTCATCACCCATACTCTGCATAATCCCCCCCTCCCGTAGAAAGTGGGGCAGGCCTGAAGCCCAGAAAGTAAAAGACAGGATCTCTCTCTCTTCCCGAAGCCCCTTCTTTTTCTCCAAGGGAAGAGCTCAAATGGCTTCTCCTTCTCCCTTTTGATAAAACCGCTTCTTCTTTCAGCTCCCACAGAAGTAAGCTGAAGAAAGCTGGACCTTTCATCAAGAGGTACGCCAAAAAAAGCTACTTCCTCAGGCAAATCCAGAAGGAAAAAGAAGCAGCGAGAAAAAAGCTAAAGCGGAAACACGGGGAGGATCCCACTGAAGGTAACATGTCCTCCTACCAAGGAGCAGCTAAAGACGTACCTTGGGATGAGCTTTGAAGCGTCCTAAGTTGGGGAAAAACAAAGTCACAACATGATCCCATGTACTGTATTTTTCGGAGTATAAGGCGCACTTCCCCCCTCCCAAAAAAAGAGGGTGAAAAATGGGATGTGGGGGCGGGGTTTCGGGAGGCCAAAAATGCTGTATTCAGTGTATAAGACGCACCCAGATTTTCACCCTCTTTTTGGGGGGGGGAGGTGCGTCTTATACACTGAATACAGCATTTTTGACCTCCCAAACCCACCCACCCCCAACATCCCGTTTTTCACAAAAAATGGGGTGTGCAGAGGATTTGGGATGCCTGCAGAGTACTCCTGGGGGCTGGGGAGGGCAAAACCCCCTTTTTTTAAAATTTACCTCTTCAAAATCTTGGTGCGTCTTACACTCCGGTGCGTCTTATAGTCTGAAAAATACGGTATCTCCTTTGGGAAGACTGATAGTGTTTTACCCAGTTGTGTGTCATCAGAGATGATAAAGAGGGTGTTGGCCCGATAAAGGGAAATAGTCTTACCTCTAATTTCTAATTTATAGAGGAGATGAAGCTGTGATACATGAAGAGGTTGTCATAATTAGCTGGACAGCCCATTGTTCCCGAATATGCATTGTATGTCCTGCTCATTCACATGACATTACACCAGACCAGTAGTAGGTAGTAACTATGTAGTTTAGGAGTAACCTTGATAAATTCTTACCATAAATGAATCCGTTTTCTTGAGTTCCTTGAAATCAAACCTCAAAGTCTTCATTGGGAGATAGAAAAAAAAAAAAAGACTGCTCTCTGGATTGGGTCAACAGATCTGGGCAATGAAGAAGACATTCCCACTTCTTCTCTGTAGTTTCTATCGGTCCTCTTGCGTGTAGGAGTAATACAAAGACCTTGTAGCTACGGGTCAAAATGGGTAATGTTGTGTTCAGTAGAAAGCTGGACTTTTCTTTTAGATGGAAAAGAAATACTTTGAAATATGTTGTAAGAAATGTCCTTCTGGGTTCAGCTCCAAGTGGGGAAGACGACACTGGAGACATGGAGGCTGCTTGGAAAGATGGTTTTAATGGTGGACAGGGCCACATGGCTTGAGCCCTGAGCAGAAAAGGTGATCACATGCTTCAATGTTGGTGGAGAAGAAGAGAAGGAGGGCTGAGGGAGGGGCTTGCTAGGCTTTTTAGACCCTGTTTAGTCCCACCTCTCTGTTTCCTGTTCCTGTGTAAGAAATGTATTATGATTGGTTGTCGGACTCCCATGGTGCCATGCAGGGGGCTACTCTCTAGGCTGTTTTGAATACAGGTATGAGTTCTCAGATGCCATGTGGAGAGTTGAGTAATATCCCTTCCCCCTACAGCTGCAGTGGGGAAGTCTTTATTATGTAAAGTGGGCTAGCCTGGCCTTCTCAACGGCCTATTGACAAAGTGTGGATGGGCAGGAAGCTACAGGCAGTTAACTATTCTGTCTTTTAAAGCCTGTTTCTTTCTTTTCACATCCAGAGAAATATTCTGCCTTTTCAATATTTCCTAGGATATTTCATTTTTCTGGGGGAGGCCTGGATGATAACTTCCCACAGATACAAGAAATGTTTCTATGATTGCACTCAAACGTACAAGGGGAAATGATTCTGACTTTATTTCCCCCAAATGCCCTTGTTCTGTTATCCAGATGAAGAAAAGGAAGAGAAATGGGAGAGGGATGAAGTGGCAAGAAAAAAGAAAAAAGTTGAGGAAGACATTGAAGAGGAGGAAGAGGAGGAGGAGGGAGGGAAGGAAAGAAAGAAAAAGAGGAAGAAAGCTGCAGTAAAGAAAGGACTGAGGAAGATTAAGAAGGTAGTGAAATCCAAGGCCGTCCAGAAGCACGTCAAGAAGATTAAGAAGGCCGCAAGGCCAAAGGCCATTAAGAAGCACGCTAGCAAAGTGAAGAAGGTAGCCAAATCCCAGGCCAAGAAACACGTCCGCAAGATCAAAAAAGCTACGGAGTCCAAGGCCGTCCAGAAGCACGTCAAGAAGATCAAGAAGGCTGCAAGGCCAAAGGCCATTAAGAAGCACGCTAGCAAGGTGAGGAAGATGGCCAAGTCCCAGGCCAAGAAACACGTCCATCGGATTAAGAAAGCTGCGAAGTCCAAAGCCGTGAAAAAGCAGGTGGGCAAAATTAAGAAAGCGGTGAAGCCCAAAGCCGTGAAGAAACACGTCGGGAAGATAAAGAAGTTGGCCAAAGCGGAGGTGAAGAAGCACGTCGGCCCAAAGAAGAAGAAGAAGGGAGCCAAGAGCGGAGAAATCAGCAAAGGGACGAAAGAGAAAACCGATGCAGCAAAAGTGAAGAAGGCACCGTTGAAGAACGAGGACAGGCAGCTGATCCAAGTGAAGCAGAAACCCCAGGAGGCTCACGAGAAGAAGAAGATGACGACGAAGAAGAAACAGGAGAAGAAGAAAGAAAAAGTCTCCGGGAAGAGAAAGGAAAGCGGAGCGAAAGAAAAGACACGCAAGAAAGGGAAAAGAAAGAAACGCCAAGAGGAGTCAGACTCAGACGAGGATTAGCGGTGATGCCAGAAGGAGAACAGCCTCAACGTCCCTCCATTCTGAAAAAGTTTGTTAACAGGGCAGTTTTGGGATCTGAAGAAAATAAGATTATTTTAAAAAGGGATTTCCTGACGTTTCTCTTATAGACGGTGCTGCACTGCTCCCTGGTGGCCAGGTTTGATATGACACATATGTCTGAATTTCCGGTCTTACAAATATTACCTTTTACTGATATATTTGGGATGGGGGAGAAAACGGAGTTTCCTCTCAAAATATGTGGTTTCTTCCGGTCTTGAGTGGGGCATAGACCTTCCTCCGACCTATTTTTATATTTCAGTAGGGTTTTTTTTTAAAAAAAAAAAAAGTCAATAAAAGAATTATCTGAAGTCAAGGATGAAGAACAGGATCAGTAAAATATCATCCCATCCGCCCAAGGAACAGGGAAGGACATTTCAGGAGCTCTCATTCTAACCGAGATATTGGGTGGTCCGATATTTAACCCAATCTTTAAAAGAGGGTTTTGGAGAGTCACCAGAACAGCTCCAGTTTCCAAAATTGTCACATTTTTGGGGGGATGGAGTCACTACAAAGTGTATTTTCTGGGGACATCAGGAAGCATTGCTTGTTATGTGGGCACTGTTGATGAGCTCCTGGAAACATCTAGTTGGGGTTTAGGGAATGGGGAAATAATTCCGTTTTTAGAAGAATATTCAACCAACCAAAATTGATTCTGAGAGAACATTCTCTCCCTCCCTCCCTCTCTCTCTCTGTGTATATGTATCATCTCTCTTTTCTCTCTCCCTCCCTCCCTATCTATCTATCAGATCTGTCTATCTATCTAGATCTGTCTATCTACCTACCTACCTACCTACCTATCTCTTTCTCTTTGTGTGTATATGTATCATCTCTCTCTTTTTTCTCTTTCTGCCTCCCTCCCTCCCTCTCTCCCCCCTCTCTCTCTCTGTATCTTTCTCTCTGTGTGTATATGTATCATCTATCTCTCTTTCTCTCTTTCTCTCTCTCTCTCCCCCTCCCTCTCTGTCTGTTTGTATCACTTTCTATGTGTGTATCTGTGTGTATGTGTATAACTCTCTCCCTCTCTCTTTCTCTCTCTCTCCCTCCCTCCCTCTCTCTCTGTATCTCTGTGTGTTTGCTTGTTCGTGTGTGTGTGTGTGTGTGTGTGTGTGTGTCTCTGTATCTGTATCATAGCTCTCTTTTTCTCTTTCTCTCTCCCTCCCTCCTCCCCCCATCTCTGTATCTATCTATCTATCTATCTATCTATCTATCTATCTATCTATCTATCTATCTATCTATCTATCTATCTACCTGCATATCATAATACTTTTTATATCAACGTTGATTGTGATCATGCCAGAGCTGTGCCACTAAGGGGAGCTAGTAACACACCCAAACTTTGCATCAAACCTCTCTCGCACTTGAGCTCTCTTTGACTTCTGGAATACAGAGCCCAACTTTTATTCCTTCTGCTGTTGCTCTTTGCAAAATGTTTCTTTCAATGTGTTTAAAAAAAGGGCTAGCAGAGGTCCAAAATATTCAACCGGTCCCCCGCACCCCAAATAAAACCAAGCAGAACTTTGTAATATTCTAATCATTAAGACAGCTTCCAGAATTTGCCTTGTGAAATGCAGTGCATTTAGTGGGCACTGCTGGCCGGCGACATCTAACAAATGACAAGAGTGACCCCCAGTTTGTCTCTCTGTCACAAAACCCCGAACATCTTATTTTACCTCCTGACCTCCAGAGCCCAGAGTGGGACGAGTCCCATCAAGGGGTCCATTTCATTGTTGCTATCAGGTTTTTTTTTTGGGGGGGGGGGAGATTATTGTTTTTTTAATAGTTTTTATATTTTTATCTTTGTAAGCCCTCCGGAGCCGGGGAGAGTTGGGAGGCCACATAAATTTTAAATAAATGGAAACATGGCTGCCCATAGAGGGAGAGAAGGCAAAGAAATTACAAAAATATGGGTACCAGCACACACCTGCCGTGCCTTTGATATGAAGAATCCAATGTTAAAAATGCCAGTGCACAATGATAGCAATAGCAGTTAGACTTATATACCGCTTCATTGGGCTTTCAGCCCTCTCTAAGCGGTTTACAGAGTCAGCATATTGCCCCCAACAACAATCTGGGTCCTCATTTCACCCACCTCGGAAGGATGGAAGGCTGAGTCAACCTTGAGCCGGTGAGATTTGAACCGCCAAACTGCAGCTAACAGTCAGCTGAAATAGCCTGCAGTGCTGCACCCTAACCACTGCGCCACCTCGGCTCTTTTAAATGATGATGGCATTGGGGTCATTCAACCTAGTTACTGGTGCCGACTCAAGTGGAATCAGTAGCCATGATTAAACTGCTATTCTCTTTGGTTTATTGTGCACCACTGGGCTGGGTCAATCCAGTGGTGGTAACAATAAACCAAACAGAATAATAGTTTGATTGTGGCTACCGATTCCACTTGTTCCAGAAGGCAAGACCTAAAGTATCCTTTTCTCATCAGGCAGCCAAACATGATAGAAATCCTACTTAACGATTTTTAAAAGGATTAAAGCATCATGAGCCACAATAGTGCAGCTTTTAATGCTCGCCTGGCCAATTGGTTAACCTTTATTTCATTATGTTTAAGAATCCACTAAAAGGAGACTCCGGGAATGGAGTCTCTACCCTCATTTTAATGACTGGATTCAAACAGGAAGCCACAATGGGATGGTTTTGACTTTGATAATCCATTGGGTGGGTGTATTCCAGGGGTTTGCAACCTTAAACACTCAAAAGAGCCACAAAGATGGTAACCGGAAGCCCACCATTCAATCCTGGAGCCGACCGGAAGAGTCCAGTTCCCCCACCATAGAGTCTCCTCCTAGCATGGCGTCCTTTTTCCTCTGCCAACCGGAAGTCTGGTTCCCCCACCATAGAGTCTCCTCCTAGCATGGCGTCCTTTTTCCTCTGCCGACCGGAAGTCTGGTTCCCCCACCATGGAGTCTCCTCCTAGCATGGCGCCCTTTTTCCTCTGCCGACCGGAAGTCTGGTTTCCCCACCATAGAGTCTCCTCCTAGCATGGCGCCCTTTTTCCTCTGCCGACCGGAAGTCTGGTTTCCCCACCATAGAGTCTCCTCCTAGCATGGCGCCCTTTTTCCTCTGCCGACCGGAAGTCTGGTTCCCCCACCATAGAGTCTCCTCCTAGCATGGCGTCCTTTTTCCTCTGCCGACCGGAAGTCTGGTTCCCCCACCATAGAGTCTCCTCCTAGCATGGCGTCCTTTTTCCTCTGCCGACCGGAAGTCTGGTTCCCCCACCATAGAGTCTCCTCCTAGCATGGCATCCTTTTTCCTCTGCCGACCGGAAGTCTGGTTCCCCCACCATAGAGTCTCCTCCTAGCACGGTGTCCTTTTTCCTCTCCCTGTCCTAACTGAAAGCCCTATCAATTGTGGAGTGACAGGGAGCCTCGGCAGAGGGATGAAAGTGCCACTTGTGGCTCCAGAGCTGTGGCTTGCCAACCCCTGATCTACAACTTTGATGGGACAGTGTCTTCTAGTGTTGTCCACGGGTGATGGTGAAAAAAGTCCATCTATAGCAATAGCAATAGCAGTTAGACGTATATACCGCTTCATAGGGCTTTCAGCCCTCTCTAAGCGGTTTACAGAGTCAGCATATGGCCCCCAACAACAATCCGGGTCCTCATTTCACCCCCCCTCGGAAGGATGGAAGGCTGAGTCAACCTTGAGCTGGTGAGATTTGAACCGCTGAACTGCAGATAACAATCAGCTGAAGTAGCCTGCAGTGCTGCTTTTAACCACTGCGCCACCTCGGCTCTATCCAGCTATCCATCTAGCAGCCATCACAATGAATGGGTCAACAGAAGCTTAAAAGGGCAAAGGATGAAGGATGGAGGAAGAGGAGGAGGAGATGGATAGAGAAGGAAGAAAAATGGGTGGAGAAGGAGAAGATGAGAGGAGCAGGAGGAGGAGGAGGAGGAGGAGGACCAACTGACAATGTACGAGAACGTGTAGACTTTGAGAAAAGGCAGATGGTGACATCGCTATGCAGATAACCCAAGATATGCCCAGCATCGCAATCCAAAGGACCCCCACCGAACTGGTTATCCTTGACTGAATTTTTATTTTGCGGTTGTTGTTCTTTCCACAATACGGGTCGGCGGGTCGGCTTTGCGTTTCCTCCTTAATATATTAGTCAATAAATTCGAAGGGATTTTTAATTTGCGGGCGGCAAAGGCAGCGCAGGTTGCAGAGACGATGCGAGCGACTTTGTCTTCCCGATTAGCATGCGTGCCGGCGGCAGCCCCCCATTCATAGAAAATGTTACATTTCCATAAAGTGTAGTGTAATTTGTCAGCGGGGCTGCGAGGGGAGACGCGAAGAAGGAAGGCGGCGACGTCCTCGGAAAATGAGGTGCCATCCGAGGCCCCCCGAGCCTCACGCAGCCGTCATCCTGAGGAGATTTTCCAGGCCATTGAAAGGAGAACACCTGTCTTGGGATGCTTGCCAAGCCATTCCTGTTTCCACTTTGTTCTTCGTGGAAGCCTGTATTCCACCTGGAATTGGTGGGGGTTGAAAAACTGGCATCTGCCTGGCCCCGTTCAAAGGGAGGACAACTCAGAGGCGCACACGACATCCTGTTCCTCATTAAGGTGCACGTTGGAGTCTTGTTTGTGACTCCACCCTTGCATGCTGTCCCTGGATGGAGGGGCTTGAATGGAGAGGCCAGAAAAGCCGATGCAAGCAGCATTGACCATGTTCTTATGGTATGTCTAATCTAGTGAAAGGAAGGACTAGTGGTGACCGAATAGGATAGGGTAGAGTAGAATAGAATAGAATAGAATGTGGAGTAGAGTAGAATAGAATAGAATAGAATAGAATGTGGAGTATAGAATAGAATAGAATGTGGAGTAGAGTAGAATAGAATAGAATGTGGAGTAGAATAGCATGTGGAGTAGAATAGAATAGAATAGAATAGAATGTGGAGTATAGAATAGAATAGAATGTGGAGTAGAATAGCATGTGGAGTAGAATAGAATAGAATGTGGAGTAGAGTAGAATAGAATGTGAAGTAGAGTAGAACAGAATAGAATAGAATGTGGAGTAGAATAGAATAGAATGTGGAGTAGAATAGAATAGAATGTGGAGTAGAGTAGAATAGAATAGAATGTGGAGTAGAGTAGAACAGAATAGAATGTGGAGTAGAACAGAATAGAATAGAATGTGGAGTAGAATAGAATAGAATAGAATGTGGAATAGAATAGAATAGAATGTGGAGTAGAATGGAATAGAATGTGGAGTAGAGTAGAATAGATTAGAATAGAATAGAATGTGGAGTAGAATAGAATAGAATGTGGAGTAGAATAGAATAGAATGTGGAGTAGAATAGAATAGAATGTGGAGTAGAATAGAATAGAATAATGGAATAGAATAGAATAATGGAATAGAATAGAATTCTTTATTGGCCAAGTGTGATTGGACACCCAAGGAATTTGTCTTTGGTGCAGATGCTCTCAGTGTCCATAAAAGAAAAGATACATTCATCACGAATCATCAGGTACAACACTTAATGATAGTCACGGGGTACAAATAAGCGATCAAATCATCCTAGGAAACTATCAATATCAATCGTAAGGACACAAGCAGCAAAGTTACAGTCCTGCAGTCATAAGTGGGACGAGATGGGTGATAGGAACGATGAGAAGACTAATAGTAATAGTAATACAGTCTTAGTCGGTAATATGACAGTTTTGAGGGAATTATTTGTTTAGCAGAGTGATGGCATTCAGGGAAAAACTGTCCTTGTGTCTAGTTGTTCTGGTGTGCAGTGTCCTATAGCGTCATTTTGAGGGTAGGAGTTGAAACCATTTATGTCCAGGATGCGAGGGGTCTGTAGACATTTTCACAGCCCTCTTTTTGACTTGTGCAAAGTGCAGGTCCTTGATGGAATGCAGGTTGGTAGAGGGGCTACCAGAAAGAACAGGGAGTCAAACGATTCTCCAAAGCACCTGAAGGCAGGACAAGAAGCAATGGGTGGAAGCTAATCAAGGAGAGAAGCAACTTAGAACTGATGAGGAATTTCCTGACAGTCAGGACAATTAACCAGTGGAACAATTTGTCTCCAGAAGTTGTGAATGACCCAACACTGGAAGTCTTTAAGAAGAGATTGGACAACCGTTTGACTGAAACGGTGTAGGGTCTCCTGCCCGAGCAAGGGTCGAACTAGAAGACCTCCAAGCTCCTTTCCAACTCTTCTGTTATTCTGCTACTCTTCATTTTCTCAACCCCTTCCTCTAAATGCCCCTAGGTCTGGGATCAGTTGACAGGATGATGGCCCTGCATCTTTCCATCCAGTTAACCCTAGGAGCTACGAAGACAGTGAAAGATTCCCATCTAGAAGTTTGATTGCATCTAGGAAGGGAGGAGATGAGTTGAAGGCCAAACCATCCCAAAGGGGAGAAGGTGGCAGAAACCTAATCGGGGGGGAAAATAGTCCTTGTGTAAAGGAAAAGATCTTCAGAGTTCGGCCCTTTATTATAGGGTAGCAAAGACCTTATCTGCTTTGTGTGATCAGCTGCCGTTTTGCACAGGGCTCCAGACCTCGATGGGCTGATGCACAACTACACAAAGCCTTTGCGATTCTTTCAGAAATGGAGCTAAAGAAAACTTCTCACTACAAGGACTGATCCGTTCAGCAAGGGAGACCCATGAAACCCCCCAAAGGGACGTGGCAGAGAAAGACAGAACAAAAAAAGACATTTTTAAAAAATTGACGGGGGTTAGAAAGAAGAAATGAGCAATAGGAAATGAATGTGTTGCTTTTAACATCTACAATTCCTCTCACTTCATCTCCCCCCTCCTCAAAAAAACCTTTGTTAGGGAAAGCAAACCCTTGTCTGGGATATAAATTATAATTTAAGAATGAAACACACCGAGGGGCGATGTCTACTGAATTCTTAAGGTTTATGGAGAGTCTCTCTAGTTAAAACTGCCCGTAAAGGAAGAAAATTATATATTTTCTGGTCAAACTCTTTTTTTAAAATTTATTTATGTATAGTAGCAGAACAAAAGAAAAAATCTGCTTGATAAAATCAGGAATGTTTTTTTTTCTTACTGATATAAATACCTGCTTCGTTGGAATGGATTTTTTTTTTAAATTTCCTTTTGGTCTACTGCAGGAGGAAAACATATGGTGAGATGGGAAAGAAAGAAAGAAAGAAAGAAAGAAAGAAAGAAAGAAAGAAAGAAAGAAAGAAAGAAAGAAAGAAAGAGTAAGAAAGAGGTGGGGGAGAAAGAGGAAGGAAGGGGAGAGGAAGGGAGGGAGAAAGCAAGAAAAAAGAAAGAAAGAGGAAGGAAGGAAGGAAGGAAGGAAGGAGAGAGAGAGGAGAGAGAGGAAGGGAAGAGGGAGTGAGAGCGGGAAAGAAAGAGGGAGGAGAGAGAGAAGAGAGATGAAGGAAGGAAAGAGGAGGGAGGGAAAGAAAGAAGGAAGGAAAGAAAGAGGGAAGAGAGAAAGAGGGAAGGGGAGAGGAAGGAAGAAAAGAGAGAGAAGATAGGGTGGGAGAAAGAAAGAAAGAAAGAGATGGGGGAGAAAGAGGAAGGAAGGGGAGAGAGGAAGAGAGGGAGAAAGAAAGAAAAAAGAAAGAAAGAGGAAGGAAGGAGAGAGGAGAGAGAGAAGAAGGGAAGAGGGAGTGAGAGCGGGAAAGAAAGAGGGAGGAGAGAAAGAGAGAAGAGAGATGAAGGAAGGAAAGAGAGGAGGGAGGGAAAGAGAAAGAAAGAAGGAAAGAAAGAGGGAAGAGAGAAAGAGAGAGGGGAGAGGAAGGAAGAAAAGAGAGAGGAGACAGGGTGGGAGAAAGAAAGAAAGAAAGAAAGAAAGAAAGAAAGAAAGAAAGAAAGAAAGCTAAACTCTCCCTCTCTATCTATTGATTGTCTCATCACCCGATGACCTTGAAAAGATAATTCAGGATCAGGTGTGACTAGCAACACTTCTTAATGTGACTAAGAAATTCCCTGTCTAAATTGGGGTGGGGGGGGATGAGGGGCAAACTCCCAAAAGAAGAGTGGAAAGTTTAATTCCGCCTGGTGCCAATGGGCAGGGAGGAGAGATTGTTCATAACCTCCTTCCATGGAAAGTCCTACAGGAGCCCCTTGGAGTTTTGCCTATCTCTCCTCTCCTCCCTCTCTCTCCATAATCATTATCACCACTAACAGCCCCGGCATCGCCAAAGAGATGCAAATGAGCCTAATCAAGGGCGGCTTTCTGACTTAATCAAAAGACCCCCCCTCTAATCCCATTTTTTTTCCCCTAGCTGGGGAATTCTGGGAGTTGAAGTCCACACTTTTCAGAGTTTCCCCCAATGTTTGAGAAAGGCTGATCTAATCTCATGCTGCAATCTGGAGTAAGAGGACACACCGCTCTTTCCCCCCCCCTCTGCCCCCTGTAGTTTCTCTGCAGAAATCCCGGCTAATTCTAACTGCCCCCCCCCCCCCGGAGAGACCAATCCAAGGTTTATTTATTTTTTTATCTGCAAAGGGCTGCAAGGAAGATCGTTTCTGGATTGTAACTAGTTTTTTTTTCATTCATTTTCCTCTCTGGGTTTTTAAAAGGTATTCTTTAAGCTTCTTCAAACCAGAAGAAGAATAGAACAGAGTTGGAAGGGACCTTGAAGGTCTTCTAATCCACCCACCCCCTGCTTGAACAGGAGACCCCATACCATTTCAAACCAATGGTTGCCCTTCTAGGAAGCCTCTCTGGTTAACCGTGTTGTTGTTAGTTGCAAAGTCGTGTCCCATCACGACCCCATGGACCACGTTCCTCCAGGCCTTCCTGTCCTCTCCCATCCTCTGGAGTCCATTGAAGCTCACGCCGGCTGCTTCGGTGTCTCCATCCAGCCACCTTCTCTTCCTTTCCCTTCTTCTTTTGCCCTCCATCTTTCCCAGCATGAGGCTCTTCTCCAGGGAGTCCTTCCTTCTCATTTTTCGATTTTTTTTATAAATATCCTTTTTTTTATTTTCCATTTTCATAACATACAATCACATGTATCCTATTGCATAGCCAGTATCCTATTGTATTAAGTAGTAATTACATCAGTTCCTCTTGTCATCAACGCCCAGAAAGATAAAAACCCATTATTGGCTCTTCTGCTCCCCATACACCTCTTTCTTCTACCTCTCTCCTACCTCCTTTCTTCCCCCCATCATCCTTTCCTACTCTACTTCCCCTTCCTTTCTCCTTCTCCTCTCTCTGCATTCCACTCCTCCTTATCCTCCTCATCTTCCCCCCTTCACCCTCTCTCCTATCCCTCTCTTCCTACCTTTCTTCTCTCCTTCCTTCTCATTAGGTGCCCAAAGTGTATTTGAGTTTCCCCTTCAGGATCTGGTTAACTGTACACACTGGTTAACAACTGTACATCTGGTCAACTGTACACACCCATAAGTCCAAGTTGTGATATTTAGGGTGATTTATACCATTCAAGGAGGTATATTCAGAGCTGAGGTGGCACAGTGGTTAAATGCAGCACTGCAGGCCACTTCAGCTGACTGCAGTTCTGCAGTTCGGCTGTTCAAATCTCACCAGCTCAGGGTTGACTCAGCCTTCCATCCTTCCGAGGTGGGTGAAATGAGGACCCGGATTGTTGTTGGGGGCGATATGCTGACTCTGTAAACCGCTTAGAGAGGGCTGAAAGCCCTATGAAGCGGTATATAAGTCTAACTGCTATTGCTATTGCTATTCAATACTTAGTTTGCATATACACTTCTAAACCTTTTCTTGTTTGCATTGGAAAAAAATATTATACGCACCCAGACAAATGTCCATTCTTGAGGCCCATAAAATGCAGAGTCCAGAAATATATTTTCTCGTCCTCTTACCAGATGAAGAACAATTATAAAAGACCTGCTAATATGGTCTTTTAGGCCTAAACAGCTTTAATACCATTTCCTTATCTTCGATCAATTTTATTATGGACGTCTAATTATATAGAAATGTGAGAATCAGAATGTTAGACACATTTAACCTTCTTTGGTCTCCCAGCATCCTTTGCACCAAGAGGCTGAAGGAGTCGGCCAGGGCTGACGGACTGATAACCGAATGAGTGATTATCCGCCGTGTTAATGGACAATGATATAGGAAATTCTTCCATACGTACGGAATATTAATGAGGAGCTGCACACACTAAGATAAGACTTTGAGAAGTTCTTAGGAGCAGTTGCAAGCTCTAGCTGCGAAAAATAATGCAGTGGGGTAAGGGGCCAAGGATTACACAATTCCACACCCCCCCCCAGGAAAGATTGGTGGGGGTTATTTTGGTTGCCTGGGTGGACAATACAAATCCAAAAAAGACCCCAGCTCTCTTTTGCCTTTAAAACCAAAGTTCCCTGTTACAGAAGGGCTGTAGAACAGACAGAAGCATAGAGTTGGCTTGCTAGAAAGGACCTGATCATCAGTCACATCTGCGCAGAGATCAGTTTGACTTGGGCTGCTCAGAAATGAAAAGCCCCAAGTGTGAGCTCAGGAAAAACCAATGGAAATGTTTGTCGTAAACACATCCACCCATGCACACCTGCCCAACTACACACACACACACACACACACAGAACCACAAGGATGGTGAAACAATTGCCGTGATTTGTTAACCAAAAATGGCTGTGATCAACAAATCAAGAAGTAGCTAATTGACTTGAAGGCATACTTAGCACTAGTATATTTGTAAAGCACCTGTTAATGGGCCAATTGGAATTTCACACACACACAAATTCACACACCCACACACAGAGAGAGAGACACAAAGACACACAAACACACACAAGCAGATAAAACCCTTACAGATTTGCCCATCCAGTAACACCTAATTACCAGCAATGGGTTTCTGAGTTTTCAAGCAGAGGCATAAGATCCTCTCTTTAAAAAACAACAACTAATGAGGTGTGAGATGTCACCAAAATATCCCCCTCAACCTGGAAGAGAAATCTAGTCCCTGTGAACTATTATTTTTATTTCACGCTGAGATGTATTTCGTTCCTAGCCTCTTTCTCCGTCATTTTTCAAAGCAGCTGGGCAGGAAAACCCGGGGTCACCAAAGTAGAAATGGTTTTTGTGTGAGCGGATGAAATTAAAACAAAAGGCAGCGTACTTTTAAGAGATGCCTTAGGATAGGTGCAAAAAAAATGAGCAGAGGACAGGAATCTCAAGCGCGGATTTTATTGGCTCGCCTGGCCAAAGAATTAAAACGTGAAAAATGGAGCAACCGGTTTGGAAAATTGCAAGCAGAATTCATCTCAAATCAAGAAGACGAAGAAGTTTTGGTCGGGTTTTAAAGATTCAGAAAAGGGACACGGTGGCTCCGTGGCTAAGATGCTGTGCTTGGCGATCAGAAAGGCCAGCCGTTCAGCAGTTCGAATCCCTAGCGCCGCATAATGGAGTGAGCTCCCGTTCCTTGTCCCAGCTTCTGCCAAGAAGTTCGAAAGCATGTAGGAAATGTAAGTAGAAAAATAGGGAACCACCTTTGGTAAGAAAGTAACAGCGTTCTGTGTGCCTTTGGTATTGAGTCATGCCGGCCACATAACCATGGAGACGTCTTCGGACAGCGCTGGCTCTTCGGCTTTGAAACGGAGATGAGCACCGCCCCCTAGAGTTGGGAACAACTAGCACAGATGTGCAAGGGGAACCTTTATCTTTATCTTTTAAAGATTTAGCATTTGCAGTGGGGCCACTGTTTCCCGAGTGGAGTTGCCATCCTTCATTTCCAGAAAATGTTTCTCCAACGAAATGGCTATATAAAACAACAACTGTTAAAACTACCGATGGGAACCTCGCGACTTGCATAACATTTTGGCAGGAGAGAAGAAAGGAGGGAAGGAAGGAGGGAAGGAAGGAGAGAAGGAGAGAAGGAAGGAGGGAAGGAAGGAGAGAAGGAGAGAAGAAAGGAGGGAAGGAAGGAGGGAATGTAGGAGAGAAGGAAGGGGGAAGGAAGGAGGAAACGAAGGGGGAAAGGAAGGAGAGAAGGAGAGAAAAAGGAGGGAAGGAAGGAAGGAGGGAAGAAAGGAGGGCAGGAGAGAAGGAGGGAAGGGGGAAGGAGGGAGGGAAGGAAGGAGGGAAGGAGAGAAGAAACGAGGGAAGGAAAGAGGGAGGGAGGGAAGAAGAAGTAGGACCGTTGTAAGATAAGATGGATCTATGGGATGGTAAGAAAGCAATCTTCAAGTATATTGTCAACTGTAGGGAAAAAATTGTTATAAATACATATTATTAATAACAGTTATGAGATCATATAATTGTGAATGTATATATGAAATTGATAAAATAAAAAATTTGAAATAAAAAAAAAACATTTTGGGCAGCTTCACAACACGCAGTCCCGTAAGCCTTCGCAGCGAGGAAGTGTGAAGTGTTGTTGCTGGGCTCAAACAAAGCCAACATTGATGGGGCCGTTAGGCTCTAAACCTCTCCTGGCTCCTCCTGGCTGATGGGCAGATCAAGCCATGATCCCTGCTGAGATTTCCAGCCATTTCATAGTCAGCTCTCAAGACAACCTTGCTGTAAACAAGTCAGCCTTTTTTTTAAAAAAAAAGTTGAATTAAGGTTTACTGTAGCCTCAGATGCAAAGAAAATAAAGATTTTTTTTTTTAAAAAAACAGGAAAGTGCAAGATAAAGGAATTTAAAAAAGGAAAGCTGCGGTGGCCCAGTGGTTAGGGTGCAGTACTGCAGGCCACTTCAGCTGACTGCTATCTGCAGTTCAGCAGTTCAAATCTCACCGGCTCAGGGTTGACTCAGCCTTCCATCCTTCCGAGGTGGGTGAAATGAGGACCCAGATTGTTGGGGGCGATATGCTGACTCTGTAAACCGCTTAGAGAGGGCTGTAAAGCAGTATATAAGTCTAAATGCTAGTGCTTTGCCCTTCTTTCTTTCCTTCCTTCCTTCCTTCCTTCCTTCCTTCTCTCCTTCCCAATGATTAGAATGCAAAATTGCAGACTAACTCTGCCCACTGCCAGCAGTTCGATCCTGACCGGCTCCAGTTTGACTCAGCCTTCCATCCTTCCGAGGTGTGTAAAATGAGGACCCAGATTGTTGAGGGGGCAAGAGGCTGACTCTGTAAACCTCTTAGAGAAGGCTGTAAAGCAGTATACACATCTAAGTGCTATTGCTATTAACTTCCGAGGCTTTCCAACACAGTAAAATCAATCAGGATAGAGCTGGAAGGGACCTTGGAGGTCCTCTAGTCCAGTGATCCCCAACCCCCGGTCCGCGGACCGGTGCCGGGCCGTGGAGTACCTGGCACCGGGCCGCGCAGTGGCCGGGGGCCATGCAACGGCCGACTCTTCACTCATGCAGCGCCGTCGCCGGAGGGGGGGAGCTGCGCGGAAGCACAGGAGCAAGTGAGGCGAGGAGGAAGAATCCCCCGCTACTACACCACCTCCGCCCCCTCCCCGAGTCAGCCGTCCCCTCAGTGAACGCCTCCGCCTCTTTCTCCTTTCTCGCCTCAGTCAGCTCGCCTGGAAGCGAGGCGAGGAGGGGGCGGACCATGCGCTGGAAGCGGAGCCCTTGGAGGCCGCTTTCTTTTTCCCGCCCGGCCTTGGCTTGTGAGAAGGAACGGCGGGAGAGGGAGAGAGAGAGAGAGAGAGAGAGAACGTCGGGCAGCCGAGGGCGGGGGGGGGGTCTTTTGAGGGGAGATGGGGGGTGCGCGATTTTGGCGCCAGATTCAGGCCGCCGCTGCCGCTATTGCAGCGCACGGTGGAAAAGCGGCGGTCTTGCCCACCCCTTCCCTGCCTCCCGCCCGCTCCAGTTGCCGCAGCCAGGGGTGGGGGCTCGGTGCCTGAAGTCTCTTGCCTCTCTTCCAAAATTTCGCCAACGGGCATCGGTGAAGCGCGCTCTTTCTCTTCCTCACAAAACACATTTCCTTTCCCCCCACGCGTAGTTATTGGCGATATGGACTCTTGGAGGCTGCGCTCCCGGGTCGCGTTTCCTTTTTGCAGCCCACGAGAATGCCTGGTTCTGAGCCTCAAAAAACGAGAGTTCTCTTAAGGCTGCAAAAAAGGAATATACTTTGATCCTTGAAGCGCTTTTCCTGTTATTTGGACATTATATATATACGTACGTACATACGTACGGTATGTATATATGCATGTATGTATATATATGTGTATGTATGTATGTATGTATGTATGTATGTATGTGTGTGTGTGTGTATATATATATATATATATATATATATATATATATATATATATATATATATATATATATATATATATATATGTCTGTAGTCCATAATATAGTGATGATTTAAAAAAAAAATAGTTGAGCACATGGAATCTTTTTTCTTTTAGTATATTTTGGAGGTGGGGGCCCACTTTGTTATTTAAGATAGTATCTCCTTTTATATATGGTAGTGAAGATACCTAATACTCCCACCCCCTATTTCCCCCACGACAACCTTGTGAGGTGGGGGGGCTTAGATAGAGTGAATGGGCTTAATACTGTATTCTTTTTACATTGCTATCCTCTGGCTTATTTAATTTTGCCCTTGCTCTTTTTATCTTTGACCTTGATTAATTCAGCTGTTTATTCCTTAAAATCTACATACAAAATGGAAGGTGGGATATGATTCAGGTGTTGAATTGGGAAGGTGGATTTAAAAAGTATGTTTGTATTCCCCCATTTTCGCCCCCCGACCCCTGCGCGCGCTCAGCGGGCCACGGTAAAATTATCAAAGGCTGACTGGTCCGCGGCGATAAAAAGGTTGGGGACCACTGCTCTAGTCCAACCCTCTGCTCAAGCAGGAGACCCTTACTATTTCAGACAAATGGCTGTCCAGTCCCTTTTTAAAAACCTCCAGCGATGGAGAATCCACAACTTCTGGTGGCAAGCTGTTCCACTGGTTAATTGTCCTCACTGTTAGGAAGTTTCTCCTCGATTCCAGGTTTCCTTGAATCCCTTGTTTCTTATCCTGCCTTCTAATGCTTTGGAGAACAATTTGACCCCCCTTTTTCTTTGTGGCAACCTCTGAAATGCTGGAAGGCTGCTATCACGTCACCCATATTTCTACTTTTCTCTTCATTTACAATCTCAACTTTTTCACGTTACCTATAATGATTACAAGCCAGTTCTCTTAACTACCCCATTGTTATATATTTTCCTTTCTACTTCAAACATCAAAACCAGAAGCCATGTCCCCATAGAAACAAGGCCAAATAATATCTCTTTTGTTTACGTTTTACATGGCTGGTTTACACTGCCATCTTAACCAAATCCATTTTTTCTCCTGGGGTGGGTAATGTATTACACACAAAAACACACACACACACACACAAACAGACATGGATTTGGTTTACCTTTACATATATGAGGAGTGCTCATCTCCTTTTGAAAGAAAGAAAGAAAAAGAAAGAAAGAAAGAAAGAAAGAGAAAGGAGGAAAGAAAGAAGGAAGGAAAGAAAGAAAAAGGAAGAATGGAAGGATGGAAGGAAAGAAAGAGGAAGGAAGGAAGGAAGGAAGGAAGGAAGGAAGGAAGGAAGGACGGAAGGAAGGAAGGAAGGAAGGAAGGAAGGAAGGAAGGA
>NW_022473914.1:97607-125996 GCF_009769535.1 Thamnophis elegans | reverse complement strand
CAAACAAGTGTTATTATTTTTTTAAAAATTCGAACTTGGAATAACTTGAAGCTCGAGCGCCCGAGGCGACTTGTATAACTCGGGATAGATGGTCCCCAAGGACACGCAGGACTCCCGTCTGCAAACTCTGGGCAGACATTTCCCCCCCACCCACCCCCCTCTGCCAACCGCACCCGGGGCCCTCTGCTGCCCCCTCTCTTCCGCTGCGTTTTGGGGGAAGGGGGAAGAGAGCGTCGGAGGCAGCCTTTCCACAAAGTTTACAGGTTTGGCCTGGGGGTGGGGGGAGCTTCGTCCTGCGTGAAAAAGGGGGGGGGCTGCGCTTTGATTGGTCGCTACCTCCTCATTTATAGGCCGTCAATCAAACGGCAGGGCGAGAAGGCCGTTGCTGGGCTGTGGGGGAGGGGGCGACTGGCTAACTGGCTGAGTTTGGGCACCGTCGGGAAAGCCAGTGAGAGTCGCCGCAGCCGGACGGGTCTGCCTGCCCGCCCGTCTCCTTGGGTGCCGAGAAGCAGAGACCGGGAGCGGATCGCCACCAGATTTTCCTCCTTTCTCGTGGGATTCGGGCTTTCTTCCCCGGCCGCCACGCTGGCGCATCTCCTGCCCGCCCCGGCGATGTACAGCCTGCTGGAGAACGAACTGAAGCCGCCCCAGGGTAACCCCGGCGGGGGCGCCGCTGGCAACGGGGGTCCCGGGAGCGCCGGCAAAGGAGGAGCAGGAGCGGGAGGAGGCGGCGGCGGCGGCGGGACCAACGCGGCTGTCCCAGACCAGGACCGGGTCAAACGTCCCATGAACGCCTTCATGGTGTGGTCGCGGGGGCAGCGCCGCAAGATGGCCCAGGAGAACCCCAAAATGCACAATTCGGAGATCTCCAAGCGCCTGGGCGCCGACTGGAAGCTGCTGAGCGACGCCGAGAAACGGCCCTTCATCGACGAGGCCAAACGCTTGCGCGCCGTCCACATGAAGGAATATCCGGATTATAAGTATCGGCCCCGTCGTAAGACCAAGACGCTGCTGAAGAAGGACAAGTACGCGCTGCCGGGCAACTTGTTGGCCCCGAGCGGGGGTCCCGGCGGAGGCGGCGGCGGCGGGGCAGGCGGCGGGGTGAGTAGCCCGGTGGGCGTCGGGCAGCGCCTGGACTCGTACGCGCACGTCAATGGCTGGCCCAACGGTGCCTACGCGGCGGCTTCGCTGATGCCCGAGCAGCTGGGCTACGGGCAGCACCCGGCCATGGGCAACGCGCAGCTCCAGTCGCTCCACCGTTACGACGTCAGCGGCCTCCAGTACAGCCCCATCATGTCGGGCGGCCAGTCCTACATGACGGCGGCCGCTTCCACCTACAGCATGGCCGCCGCCGCCGCCGCTTATGGCCAGCAGCCGTCGAGCCACGCCATGAGCCTGGGGACTATGGCCTCGGTGGTTAAAGCCGAGCCCAGCTCGCCGCCGCCGGCCATCGCTTCGCACTCCCAGCGGGCCTGCCTGGGGGACCTCCGCGATATGATCAGCATGTACCTGCCTCCCGGCGGGGACGCCGCCGACCCGTCGAGCCTGCAAAGCGGGCGCCTCCACGGCGTCCACCAGCACTATCACAACGCCGCCGGGGCGGCCGTCAACGGCACCGTCCCACTGACTCATATCTGAAAGAGACCCCCGAGCTGAGCCGGCAAAGCGCCAGCCGCCTCTCTTTGGCCCCGCCCGGCCGCCCCGTCGAAGCTCCGGGAACGCGGCTCTTGCCAGGTCCCTGCGATGGAAGCCGCCTTCTACGTCCGCCGTTGTTGCCACCTTCCGAGGCGACCCCCCACTCCCGACCCCTTTTGCTTTCCCTATCCTCCCCCCCCCCAACACGCCTGCGGAGAGCCACGTCGGGCAAAGGAACTCCCCCCCCTTCCTTTTGGTTTGTTTTTAACGAACGCGTAAAAAACATGAACTTCTTGTCTGGCTTTCTCAGAGCACTGAGAAAGTTTCCAATTCATCTTGAAAAAGGAAGGGAAAAAAGCGAGACTTCTATTAAGTGGGGAGGTGGGTTACCCTTCCTCCTGAAATGTTTACATGTTTTTATTTCCTCGGATGGAGTCCTTCGTTCCTTCCCCGTGTTTCCCCTTCCCTCCCACCTCTCCAAATCATCCCGTCTGGATTCTTAATTTTTTTTTTTTTAAAAAAAATATCTATAATAAAAAAAAGTAATCTGTACCGCTTCTCTTCGTTTTCCTAACCCGGGACATATCAGGGCCAAGCAAGGCTTTACTTTCGGTTGGTTTTTAAGATTTCGAGCGGGGAGCGCAAGGGGGGGGAGTGTGTCTCTCCGCTGCTGGAAGGCAGGGCTTGGGTCCAGGCTGGCTTACTTCGGAGTAAAGGAGACCCCGGAGGAAAGTTGGGAAGATCGGGCGGCCGCCTCTGGGTGGCGCGATCATCGGAAGGCGGCAGGGCGAAAATCCGGACTTTGGAAGACTTTTTTTTCGCGGGGGGGGGGAGAAAATCGATATATTTCAGATATGGAAAACGCACAGCCGTAGTTCTGGGGGTGGTGCTGGAGAGGATATTTTATTCACCCCCACAAGAAGAAGAAAAAAATGTTCCTCGGTAAGAGCTAAGCTGCTTGCGATTTATTTTTTCTGTACCCCCTCTCTTGTTCCCAACCGCGCTCGGTTCGGTGGGCGAACGAAATCAACCGTGCCCGGCCCCTATTATTTTTATTATTTCGCTCCCGCCCTGGTAGGTTCGGCTGGCTTTTCTCCTGGTTCCCCCTCCCCCCCCCCGCTTCCCCTCCGGGGGAGGATTTGAAAAGAGGCCAATAAATGTTTACAACGGGTGGGGGGTTGGCCTTTCTTGGATGTCGTTGTGCCTCTGTTTTTTTGTTTGTAAATCCAAATTCACGGGGAGGTTGGATGAGAGAGTCTCAGCGCGGGTGGGCGAGGGCTTGAGAGTGGGATGGCGTGGGAGAGAATTGGTCCCAGAGGCGTTTGTTGGGTACCGAAATAAACCTGACCGGGTCTTAATTTGGGGGTCTTGCTATAATCGTGGTTTGATCCTTTTTTCCCCCTGTACACTCTTGAAGAAGACAGACCTGCGTGGCGGAGGTGGGGGGTGGCTTAAAAAAAGGCCTGTAATCCAAGAAATGCGCGCACACGCACCGCCCGTGTTGGTCGAATTTTTTTTTCTGAAGGGGCTCCGCCACTCTTAACATGATTTTGAGTAGGGGGACGTCTTCGGCTGAATCGCCTCCAGGATCGCCTCTCCTTCCGACCCCGCGGGGGCCAACTCGGGTCAAGACTGCCAACAGCCCCTTCCGTGGGAATATAAACCCCTACGAAATTCTGCCTGCCGGGGGGGGGCAAGTTTCGCCCCGGAGGAACGAGATTTCGCCTTGCCAAGCCCGCCGCTCTCCGCACCGACGGATCACTCGGTCGCAACTCCCGATCGCCCCCCCCCCCCGCGGTGTTTTGGAAATCCAAGGAGTTGGAGGTAAGCCGGGGAAGGTGAGGAGAGGGCGAGGCGCTTCAGCCGTGCGCCAAATCCAGGACCGGGTGCAGTGGGGAGCGCCGGCGAGCGCGCGGGAGAGACCCCAAGTCCTCTGCGTTGGGGCAGGCGCGATCCAGAGGGATTTGGATACCCCTGGCTGTCCATTTCCTTCTGTCTTCCATCCAGGAATTAGGAGCCCAAGTGATTCTGACTTTTTTTTTTAAAAAAAAAAAAAATCTCTCCAATATCTGTATTTTTCTCCCCTCTCCCCACTTCAAGGATACGCCGAGATTTTATAGCAACCGGTTTTCTGCCTAACTCGGAAAAAATCTGTGCAGGAGGGACTGAAGAACAAGAATCCTTTTGAAAGAAAAGTCGTGGTTTTTATTCCCCGTCCTTCAGTCAAACCCTTTACCCTGTTCCTTAAAAAAAAAACATTTTGGTTTAACAATCTATCTCTTTACTTCTGCTGTTTGAAGGGCGGAGGGAAAGGCGCCTTGCCTAAAACTCTCCTTTTGAAAGCGAGTTCATTGAATTTCCGAATAAAATTTCCCTCTTCCTTTTTTTTTTTTCTTCCTCCCTTCCTTTCTTAAAAGTATCAAACCACTTTAGGATTCTGGCTGAGGCCGAATGCAAAATCAGTCGGGGAATTTTGCCAGGGGCGGGGTGGGGGTGGGGGGGGTTCTGTTGGGGGAAAGGATGCCAGATCGCACCTTGTTACATGTTTTACCCGGGTTTAATTTTTCAGGAAAGTTGGAGAGAACTTATCCCGCTTTCGATTACAGTTTCTGCTCTTAAAATCTGGAGGCGAGATTCTTTCATTGGGAACGAAATCTCGGGTTGGGGGGATTTGGTTTGACTAGCCCCCACCCCCATCCCAATTTCCACCGCCGCCCCCCCCCCCCCGCAAAAAAAGATTTCGCCTCCTAACTTAAAAAGGAACTTTTGGTAATTGAAAAGGAGACAAACACGAGGGGTTTTCCCCCCCCCACTATCCGACCAATACTTCGGGGACTTCTGTCTTTTGGTGCGTGTGTTTTACACACGCACGCACTTGTTGCTTTTTGAAGCGGCCGGTTGTCTTTTCCAACAACGGCGCCTCCAGGATGTATTATTTCATTTCATTTATCCCATTCTGTCCTCCGGGGAGAAAGAAAAATAAATAAATAAACTGATTCTAAGCCCAAAGGCGCGTTTTGGGAAGGAAAACTCGTTTCGAGAGTAGGAAAAAATGAATTCGATTTTGAGATATTTTAGTCCCGGGTGAACCTGGCTGGAGAACCTTTTAATGGCCGTGTATTTAAAATGGGGAGAGAAAAAAACTCCCAAAACTTAAGTCTACGCCTTTCCTTTCCTCCCCCCCCCCTCCCCATTCCTGGAACGCTTCTACAAAAGGTGTAAAGTTGTTGATGGCTCTATTTTACAAATTAAAACCTTTTTAAGGGATATTTTACTTTGTTTTATATTCCAAGCGCTTGGAGCCGAAATCTCTTCTTCCCTTCCCGTCCGATATTTTCTCAGCGTTTTCCACCAGAAAAATAATAATGGAAAAGGATTGAACCCTAATATTTGGGGTCATAAAAATTTGGATCAAAATAAGATTCTATTTTTTTTTTCTCTTTTGGTGGGTGAGGGGATGAAATGGGAAGGGAAACTCCTACTCTGCCTACCAAGAACGTTTTATTTATTTTCCATTTCTTTCTTTCCTCCCTCCTTCCTTTCCTTCTTTCCTCTTTTCTTCTTTCTCTCCCTTTCTTCTTGTCCCATCCCTTCTTTCTCTTCCTTCCTTCCCTCCTTTCTTCTTTTCTTCTTTCTCTCCCTTCCTGTATTCCATCCCTTCTTTCCTTCTCTTTCCTTCTTTCTTTTTCTTTCTTCCATCCTTCCTTCCTTCCTCTTTCCTCTCTCCCTTCCTCTTTATGTCCAGGGAGAAGACCGCTTATATGGTTGATTTTCTCAAACTTTGCATTGAAGTAAAGTCCTTCAAACATTTCATCCCCAAGCTTAAATATCCTTTTTTCCCCTCTGTTTATTCCTTTTCATGTTTCTGGGTCCCCCCCCCCTCTCTTTAAAGAAAAATGAGGGAGGAGAGATTCCAGGATTGGGGTAGGCAAAATGTAACCTTTCTCCATAAAACATGTTCTTTCCAATCCAAATTCCTGGAGGTTAGGAACTACGGTTCTATCTTCTTATCCGTTATGGGTGTAGGCCAGGATAGTTGGGGCAACTGGGTTCTTACGTTACTCAAGGCAAGGCCTGAAGACTGTCTCTTTGGAAATCTGGTGTGCAGTATAATCCCAATGACCAGGATTCCTAAATCTCAGTTTATAACGCAGTCGTGACAATTTAACCAATGGCGGTTTATCCAACAGACTGCAGATAATCAAGCAATGGTTTGGGGCAAAGAATAGAAAGAGTCCATATCTAGGTGTCCATCTAGCTAACCTTGGCTATTCCCCGCAAGAGGATAAGCAAGATCGGGTCTGTTTAATGTTCGGATGGGAGACCACCAAGAGATCTGAACGTGGTTTAGCTGCACTGGGAAGTTGGAAAACCTCAGGAAAGAGGGGGGCTAAGAAACCAACAAAGATGTTGTACCCCAGGAGTCCAGTTCCCCTTGCAGAAGATTATTTCAAATTTGAGAATTGAGGGGGTGGGTGGATGGTTGTTTTGGGAAGTTATCTCAAGAAACTTTCCAATTGTTCTCCCTCTTTTTCCCAGCCTAGGATTAATTCCTCTCTTGTTAAATTCTCTCTTTCATGCTTTCTCTAAAGCAATGATTCTCAATCTTGGCCATTGGAAGTTGTCTGAATTTAAACTCCCAGGCTGGCTGGAGAATTCTGGGAGTTGAAGTCCACCCTTCTTCCAGTGGCCAAGATTGAAAAAGACTTAAGAGGATTTATTTATTTTTTAAAAAAGATTATCTTCCCTTTATAGAAGTGATGGACTATATCTCCCATCCACCCAGTATGCAGTGTGTGGTCTGGGGAAGATGGGTATGGTAGTCCAAATTATCTGGAGGGCTTGGGGCAGGAGTCACCAACCTTTCGGGCCTCAGGAACCACCAAATCCATAATTTTAAATCCCACGGACCACTAATATGAATTGTTTAAAAAGATAAATAGTATTTCATGCAACATAGAAAATGCAAATAATTTTTCTGCGGGGCCACAAATTGGTTTGGGGAAAGATGTCCAGAATAATAATACAGGATCTTTTCTTTGGATTTTAGTGGCTTACCTATAATTGTTCCTCAAAAGAAAAATAAAATGTGGGAAGATTTGTTGGTTGAAAAATCATGGGTTAAAGCATGATACATTTGGATAAGCAAATCATGGATTAATTTATTGGTCTATTAGCATATATTCCACATAAGGCGGAACTGTTATATTTTCTTTTAACCCAGAAGGAGTGAGTGATGGTTGGGGGGGGGGGCTCCCTGACTCAGTTTCGTTTTCATCACCATCAGAAATTCTAAAATGTTGGGATTGAAGCTTTATTCCACCAACTTCATGGGAGAGCAAAAACAGGCACCAGAGCTACTCAAAACAAACTAGGGAGTTTGAAACCCAGTTTTGTCTCCCAGGGACAATGGGGAGAGTTCTATTAAAACACACTCACACGGGGAATCGATCCAGCTCAGTTCCCAGGTTTTCAGAATATAAGTTTTAAAAGTTCTTAAAATGAGTGAAATCTTGCCTGGATGGAATAACTTTGTGTGTTTGTCTGGAATGAGGCGCGCTGGATCAGTTAGTCACCCATCTTAATTAATTTTACACCCCGTGGGGCTAACCAGTATCAAAACTGGGTCCTAGGGATTATTTGGGTAACATTGCCTGTGGATTATTTGGGTGGGATTATGGGGCCTCGGGCACAACAGTGAATTGGGACCCCTACGGCAACTACTCACAGGAATAAAAATGAAAATGGTCGATAAAATTAAACATATATTTATTTCATCGGCGCTTCCAACAAAATCTGGTGCTGGGCCATTAAACCCATGCTGTGCAGCAACAACTGATCAACACGATAAACATTTGAACAATACACGAGGTTTGAAAAACACAATAATACTCAGTCAGCCACAGAGTTGCTGTATTTATACGACACAAGGTGTATTGAAGGGTTAACAGACACAGATTAGCATGGGGCCCATGCTAATGCGATGCTTCTGGGGCCCACAGCTATGGTCTCAACTGACATGCTTCACACCTATGACTTATCTGATAATCCTGATAAAACCTGGACGCCTTGATTAGTTTAAAAGGGGGCCATTAGTAGAACATAGATAAATTCTGAAGGAGTGTCTGTCTCTGGGAGGGAGTGAAGCAATAATGATAAGGGCAAAAGCCTTTTAAGAGCAAAAGGGAAAAAAATACTCTCTGCGTTCAGCTTGATCTAATTGATCCAGTGATTCCACAGATAGGGAGAGAGGCTGAGGGGTTTGTGATCTGCAACTCTCACCAACCAAGCTGACTTTGAAATGCGCCCAAAGGATATTAAACCTGTTGGAACTAGTCCTTCCAATGTCAACCCTTTCTGGTAGGGAGGGAGGGAGAGAAAGAAAGAGGAAGAAAGAGAAAAAGAAGGAAGGAAAGAAGGAACAAAGGAAAGAAAGAAAGGGAAAGAAGGAAGGAAGGAAAGAAGAAAGGAAAGAAGGCCCATCTACGATGGATGCATTAATTCTTAAGGCAATTGGGATATGCATTGGATTATTTAATTGGTTGATAAATGGATGGATTCAATTTATATGACCATCCACCTCATGCACAGGGTTCATTATAATGTATTGCTTTAAACCTACACATGGGCTTATCAATAAAGGAGAATATTTGTAGCTCAGGGCTGAAATGAGGGGTCCTTGGTGCGATGTGAACTTGGTGGTTTTCTTGCAGATGTTTCATGAACCAACTAGGTAACATCATCAGTGCTAGAAGGGAGTGGAGTTTGCAGAGTGGAGGAGGGGGAGGAAAAGAGGAGGAGGAGGAAACTGTGGGGTCCCTGGTGCTCTCTGAGCTTGGTGGTTTTCTTGCAGACGTTTCCTGACCCAACTAGGTAACATCATCAGTGCTAGTCTTATGAGTTTATATCAGTAGAAGTAAGTGGGGTTTCCTATGTGTAAACCACAATGTGTTTAAGCTTGAGACACAGCAGGGTGTTAGTCCAGAACCTAAACAACCCTCATGACCGGATACCTGCACAGAATAGAAATTATTGCACAGACACGCACATCCCCCATTCAGTCAGAACTGAAGAAGGTTCCCCGATGAGATGCAAAACATTTTCAAGGGGGAAAAACCGAGGAAGTCCATTTGTCTTTTGAAAAGCACCTTTGGGACAGCCATGGCCTGGATGATTGAGAGAATCTATGACTCCAGAACTTATAAACGTTCTTACATGTGCTTCGCTCAAGCCTTGCAAGTGTGAATGAATTCAGTGGTGAATTAAACTGATTCCTTCAAGTCTGGCCTTTGTCAGCGAGAGGGAACATGGGTGCATTAAGGGACAGGGGTGGTGTGAGATTCCACAGTGGCTCAGGGCCACATTTACAGGTGCATCTACCCTGCGGAGGCAGCATAAAGACAGTGGAAGGAGACCGAGGGCTAATTCAACAAGGACAGCTTGGAATTAACACTGAATCTGGGTTTGCATTTCACACACTAAGCCATCGTTTGCTGAACCCCTGAGTAAGCCACAACTGGTTGCGTTCACACATAGCTGTGAGCCCCAACAAACCACAGGAGGCTTTGATGCGGTGTGTAGATCAAGACCCAGGATATTATAGTCTGGATGGGGAAAAAACTAAAGTGGGATAACGTGGCATTTTGCAAAACCTTCAGAGGACAAAAGATCTTCAACTGGGTTCCTTCAGAATTCTAAGCCATGGTTTGCTGACGAAACCTTGAATGAACAGTAACCATTGGTTGGATCTAACCAACATCCAAAACCCCAAAACCACATTATGACTTAACTGATTGCCTAGCAACCTGTGGCTCTGGAGAAGCATGTGGCTCTTTCATCCATCTGCTGTGGCTCCATGTGCTACAGTTGCCAAAAAAGCCAACACAGTTCTAGGCTGCATCAACAGAGGGATAGAATCAAGATCACGTGAAGGGTTAATACCACTTTATAAAGCCTTGGTAGGGCCACACTTGGAATACGGCATCCAGTTTTTGTCTCCACGATGTAGAAAAGATGTGGAGACTCTGGATAGAGTGCAAAGAAGAGCAACAAATTTTATTAAATTTCAAACAAAGAGGATTAGGGGACTGGAGACTAAAACATATGAAGAACAGTTGCAGGAACTGGGTATGTTTACTTTAAGAGAAAGAAGGACTAGGGGAGACATGATAGCAGTCTTACAATATCTCAGGGGTTGCCACAAAGAAGAGGGAGTCAAGCTATTCTCCAAGGCACCTGGGAGTAGAACAAGAAGCAATGGGTGGAAACTAACCAAGGAGAGAAGCAACTTAGAACTACTGTAATGAGAAATTTCCCGACAGACCAATTAATCAATGGAACAACTTGCCTCCAGAAGTTGCGAATGCTCCAATACTGGACATTTTTTAAGAAGAGATTGGATAACCATTTGTCTGAAACGGTGTAGGGTTTCCTGCCTAGGCAGGGGGTTGGACTAGAAGACCTCCAAGGCCCCTTCCAACTCTGCTATTCTGTTCTAATCTGTAAGGCCAGGGGAGAGCCTGATCCCCCTTTCATTATTCCTGATGTTCTTCAAGACAAGAATAAATTGGGCTGCAGCAAAAACTCTTGAGTGCCGTGTCATGCGGAGGCTTCTCCGAAGCTCTGAACATCTTCCTTTGTCTCCCGAGCTGTTTAGCATATGCTCTTTTCAAAGCCCCCGGGAGAGGGAGAAGTTGAATAGTATCTTTCGGATGATTACGAGGAGCCACCTGGATGTTCCCATTTAAACCAGTATGGAACCGTCCCTTTCAGAAATTGCCGCTCACAGCCTGGGGTCTCCGCTGTGCATTATTCTCTCTCGCTTAAGTGGGGAGGACATGGCTTGGGGAGAGAACAGGGCTCGAGAGGGCCAGCCAGCCAGCTGTTTTCTGCCGCCTCTTCATTATCCAAGTTGCTGGACAGATGTGAAAAGGTAGCCTGGGTGCAGCCAGGCCTCGTTCGTTATATGAGATTTCGCTACCACCTCAAGCCAGACAGATTCTAGATTTTTCATGCCAGGAAGGTGTGCAAAAACTATAGATGACTGTTAGTGGAGCTTGTTGTTGTTAGTTGCGAAGTCGTGTCTGACCCATCACAACTCCATGGACCACATTCCTCCAGGCCTTCCTGTCCTCTACCCTCCTCTGGAGTCCATTGAAGCTCAGGCTGGCTGCTTTGGTGACTCCATCCAGCCACCTCCCTCTCTGTCCTCCCCTTCTTCTTTTGCCCTCCATCTTTCCCAGCATGAGGCTCTTCTCCAGGGAGTCCTTCCTTCCTTCTCATTAGGTGGCCAAAGTATTTGTGTTTCCTCTTCAGGATCCAAAGAGCAGCCAGGGTTGATCTCCTCTAGGACTGACCGGTTGGATGGCCTTGCAGTCCAAGGAACTCACAGGAGTCTTCTCCAGCAGAGAGTTCAAAGGCCTCCATTCTTTGGAGCTAACTGTCCACTAATAGTAGTAAGTGAGTAGTATGAAGATAGGGTCAATTTATTCCCCAAAGCACCTGAGTGTAGGACAAGAAACAATGGGTGGAAACTAATCAAGGAGAGAGGCAACCTAGAACTAAGGAGAAATTTCCTGACAGTCAGAACAATTAATCAGTGGGACAACTTGTCTCCCAAAGTTGTGAATGCTCCAACACTGGAGGTTTTTAAAGAAGATGTTGGATAATTATTTGTCTGAAGTGGTATAGGGTTTCCTGCTTGAGCATGGGGTTGGACTAGAAGACCTCCAAAGTCCCTTCCAACCCTTTTATTCTGTTATTTTATTATTCTGTCCACTGGTTTTATAAACAGGGACACTAGACGTTCTCTGAATTTCTCCAAGAAGAGAAGACTTGTGGCTGCAGAATCCCTGCTGGAAAACAAAATCCTTCCACTTCTCTTCCTTGAGCATTTAAATGTAAGATATGTCATTGCTGGAGAAACCAAGGATGGGACCTTCTCAATCTCTTTGGTCTCTGTTTGACTAAATGTTGCATGCCACTCGGTGCAACTTTTTTCCCTTCTCCAGGAGACAATATCGAAATTTCATCTTGTTTTCTCCACTCTGAATGAGAACTGCTTGGAATGAACCTTTCTTCTACAAGGAGACTAGGAATAGAATAGAATAGGAATAGAATAGAATAGAATTACAGAGTTGGATCTTGGAGGTCTTCTAGTCCAACCCCCTGCTTAGGCAGGAAACCCTACACCACTTCAGACAAATGGTTATCCAACATCTTCTTAAAATCCACCAGTGTTGGAGCATTCACAACTTCTGGAGGCAAGTTGTTCCACAGATTAATTGTTCTGACTGTCAGAAAATTTATCCTTAGTTCTAAGTTGCTTCTCTCCTTGATGAGTTTCCACCCGTTGCTTCTTCTTCTACCCTCAGGTGCTTTGGAGAATAGCTTGACTACCTCTTCTTTGAGATATCGGAAGACTGCTATCATGTCTCCCCTGGTCCTTCTTTTCATCAAACGAGACATCCCCAGTTCCTGCAACCGTTCTTCATAGGTTTTAGCCTCCAGTCCCCTAATCCTCTTTGTTGCTCTTCTCTGCACTCTTTCTAGAGTCTCCACATCTCCACATAATCGAGCCGAGGTGGCGCAGTGGTTAAATGCAGCACTGCAGGCTACTTCAGCTGACTGCAGTTCTGCAGTTCGGCTGTTCAAATCTCACCGGCTCAGGGTTGACTCAGCCTTCCATCCTTCCGAGGTGGGTGAAATGAGGACCCAGACTGTGGGGGCGATATGCTGACTCTGTAAACCGCTTAGAGAGGGCTGAAAGCCCTATGAAGCGGTATATAAGTCTAACTGCTATTGCTATTGCTATGTTTGAAACCACGGACGATATTTCAGCAGGAGAGGGAAAGGCAGTTTTGACCCGGCCAACGGTCTGGGTTTGTTTGTTCAACCGCAAGCATGTCTGCTCTACAACTGTGATTGTAACGCTGGAAGAGCTGTCACAGGAATCGCCTCCGCTGTGTTATATTTGTTGAATCAGCGGAGGCCTGCGAAATTCCTCCAGGCTTGCCTTTTCACCATTCAATGACCATGTAATTGGCCCTGCGGTTCACTCAACCTTTTCTTTCTGCAGGAAAGCAGGATTTCCATCCAATGGGGGGGGGGGGGCAGCGTTCTACCTCCCGAATCTGGTGGGTTTCTGCAGCACAAACAGAACCTGAAAGAAGCTTTTTTCCGGTTCTGTCCTCTTCTTCTCTTCAACCATCTCTTCCTCCTCCTCCTTTTTTTTTTTAATGGAGCAAAATATTTGCTGCCTGATGATGATGATGGGACTGGAGGCCAAAACATATGAAGAACGGTTGCAAGAACTGGGTATGTCTAGTTTAATGAAAATAATGATGTAAAAAAGATGTGGAGACTCCAGAAAGAATGCAGAGAAGAGCAACAAAGATGATTAGGGGCTTGGAGGCCAAAACATATGAAGAACAGTTGCAAGAACTGGATGTCTAGTTTAATGAAAATAATGATGTAAAAAGATGTGGAGACTCCAGAAAGAATGCAGAGAAGAGCAACAAAGATGATTAGGGGCTTGGAGGCCAAAACATATGAAGAACGGTTGCAAGAACTGGGTATGTCTAGTTTAATGAAAATAATGATGTAAAAAAGATGTGGAGACTCTGGAAAGAATGCAGAGAAGAGCAACAAAGATGATTAGGGGCTTGGAGGCTAAAACATATGAAAAACAGTTGCAAGAACTGGGTATGTCTAGTTTAATGAAAATAATGATGTAGAAAAGATGTAGAGACTCTAGAAAGAGTGCAGAGAAGAGCAACAAAGAGGATGAGGGGACTGGAGGCTCAAACATATGAAGAACGGTTGCAGGAACTGGGTATGTCTAGTTTAATAGAAAGAAGGACCAGGGGAGACATGAATAGCAGTGCTCCAATATCTCAGGGGTTGCCACAAAGAAGAGGGAGTCAAGCTATTCTCCAAAACACCTGATGGCAGGAAAAACTTTGCAAAGCCTTGGTAAGGCCACACTTGGAATCCTGCATCCAGTTTTGGTCGCCATGATGTAAAAAAGTTGTCGAGACTTTGGAAAGAGTGCAGAGAAGAGCAAGAATGAGGATTAGGGGACTGGAGGCTAAAACATAGGAAGAACGGTTGCAGGAACTGGGGATGTCTCGTTTGATGAAAAGAAGGACCAGGGGAGACATGATAGCAGCCTTCCAATATCTCAGGAGCTGCCCCAAAGAAGAGGGAGTCAAGCTATTCTTTAAAGCACCTGAGGGTAGGACAAGAAGCAATGGGTGGAAACTAATCAAGGAGAGAAGCAACTTAGAACTCAAGGAGAAACTTCCTGACAGTGAGAACAATTAATCAGTGGAACAGAAGTTGCCTCCAGAGGTTGTGAATGCCCCAACACTGGAAGTCTTTAAGAAGATGTTGAATAACCATTTTTCTGAAAGGGTATAGTGTTTCCTGCCTAGGGAAGGGGTTGGACTAGAAGACCTCCAAGGTCCCTTCCAACTCTGTTATTATATATATTATATAAATGACAAATGACCAGGATTACAGAGTATTGGAATTGAAAAGAAACTTCTTGGGATGTGGGGTGGGGGGTCTTCTAATCCAATCCCTTGCTCTTGAAATGTGTTAAAGGATCTTGCTCGATTTTACGACTATTCTGGTCTTATTTGTGAGGCGAATCCCTGTGGTTCTTAAGTGAGACACTTGGTTGTTAAGTGAATCTGGGCTTCCCTTTGTCGCCAAGTGGGATCATGGGACTTTGGGGAACACTGCAACCATCGTAAATGTGAGTCGGGTTGTCCAGCACCTGAAGGTAAATGCGACCATGGGGATGTGGCAACGGTCGTAAGTGTGAGAAATGGTTGCAAGTCACTTTTTTCAGTGCTCTTGTAACTTGTAACATGCCATAAAATGCCCCTTTATAATTCAGAATTACAATGCAACCTTTAAAAAATCCCCTTTATGTACTTAAAGGATATGTAGCCATTGATTTCCTTCTATCGATGAAGCTGTTCGATACTTTTCGATCCAAGTTATATTATTCTTAAATTCCAAGGCAAATCATGCCAGGGTCAGAATTATGGAATTTGGGGTTTCTCTCAGTCTGCTAATGTGGGGAATCACAATACCCATAATCCTCAGATGGCATGCCCCCAGGTGTTGCAATTCAGCATCTCTGGAGTTCCAACAGGGTGTGGGAGGTTTTGATGGAAACCCATCAAGTTTCGGTTGACTTGAAGGGCTGGTTTTGAGCAACTTTTGGGGGAATATCTCCCAGGATCACATGTTAACATTGAAGGCCAAGTACTAATCCTTCCTCTAAGGCCCACAATCTAAGTTGATCTGCAACTGAATGGGTGAATGTCCCTCGTTAGGAAAATTTGCATTTCAGGCCGCTCCCAGTGATAAAACCATAGCAGATTTCTGAGTCCAGGGCCTCTTTGATTGACACAGGTAAAGCTTCTGTGTCTAGAGGCAGTCTACCTTGGAAAGGCCATTGCAGAAAAGTCTACTATTTAGTGAGGTCCTGCTGTTGAAAATAGAACAGGAGGGGGATTAAATATTGAGTACCAAGTGTTCAGATCATCTGCTGATGTGTTGGAAGGAGCAGATCTGTAGTTAAGTGGTGGCTGGAGTTGACTTTATTTCTCCTGATTCTTCTAACATGTTAACCTCCATCAGCAGCCACAAACCTTGGTTTCATATTAAGTTCAACGCATGAATCTAGAGATTGGGCTTGATTCACTAATCGGGGTTTTACTTTGGGCTTTTGACACATGAGAAGCCATCCTTAAAGGTAAAGGTTCCCCTTGAACATATGTGCTAGTCGTTCCTGACTCTAGAGGGCAGTGCTCATCTCCGTGATCATGTGGCCGGCATGACTAAACGTCGAAGGCGCACGGAACGCTGTTACCTTCCCACCAAAGGTGGTCCCTATTTTTCTACTTGCGTTTTTTTACATGCTTTCGAACTGCTAGGTTGGCAGAAGCTGGGACAAGTCACGGGAGCTCACTCGGTTAAGCGGCGCTAGGGATTCGAACCACCGAACTCTTGACTGTTCTGATCGACAAGCTCAATGTCTTAGGCACTGAGCCACCACATCCCTATAAGCCATCCTTAGCACATTCTAAAAAATAAAGCTAACAAATTTGGGCAACCTGTGCATTCCAACTCCCAGAATTCTCCAGCCCTGGGGAATTCTGGGAGTTGAAGTCCACACATCTTCAAGTTGACAAGGTTGAGAAACCTAGATAGATACCTTAGTGGAAACCTCAACTGTGGATGCCACAAAAGCATTTGAGCAAGACTGAGGGATGATGGTGGCCAACCCAAGGCTAAGAGTTCTATATGAGCCCTGTTGTTAGCCAAGTCATAATGCCAGCTGGATTTTTCTTTCTTTCTTCTAATAAATTTGCTTTTCTCCTTTGCTGGTTATTGCATCTGGACATCTTTATACCCGAGGTGGAATTCAATTTTTTTTACTACCGGTTCGGTGGGCATGGCTTGGTGGGCGTGGCATGGCTTGGTGGGCGTGGCATGGCTTGGTGGGCATGGCATGGCTTGGTGGGCATGGCATGGCTTGGTGGGCGTGGCAGGGGAAGAATACTGCAAAATCCCCATTTCTTCCCGATCAGCTGGGACTCGGGAGGCAAAGAAGAGATGGGGGCAGGGCCAGCCAGAGGTGGTATTTACTGGTTCTTCGAAATATGTTTTTTCAGTGCTGTTGAAACTCTGAACCATCATGAAACGAACTGTTTGTAAGTCAAGAACCACCTGAAATACGTTGTAATCATATTTGTAAGTGCCTGGTAGAATCCCAAAGGATGTGTCTCGGGAAGTCCCAGTGTCCTTGTTCCGAGTAATGAACTCTGGGTAGTCAGGACAATGTCGTTTTGTTCAGGTTGAAGAAATCCTTTATTGAGTACATCATATTGGCACTTAGAAAGGTGAAACTAGCTCTAAATTATTCCCGTGCTTAGGGAGAGTTCAAAGAATGAGACCAGTGGTGGGATTCAAAATTTTTTTACTACTGCTTCTGTGGGTGTGGCTTGATGGGCGTGGCAGGGGAAGGATACTGCAAAATCCCCATTTCCTCCCAATCAGCTGGGACTCAGGAGGCAGAGAATAGATGGGGGCAGGGCCAGCCAGAGGTGGCATTTGCCGGTTCTCCGAACTACTCAAAATTTTCACTACCGGTTCTCCAGAACTGGTCAGAACCTGCTGAAGACCATCTTCAGGAGCCGAGGTGGCGCAGTGGTTAGAGTGCAGCACTGCAGGCTACTTCAGCTGACTGCAGTTCTGCAGTTCGGCGGTTCAAATCTCACCGGCTCAAGGTTGACTCAGCCTTCCATCCTTCCGAGGTGGGTAAAATGAGGACCCGGATTGTTGTTGGGGGCGACATGCTGACTCTGTAAAGCGCTTAGAGAGGGCTGAAAGCCCTATGAAGCGGTATATAAGTCTAACTGCTATTGCTATTGCTATCTCTACTTTATACCCTAAAGGATTTGTTTCTCTTCAGCTGAAAAGCAGCTCCATGTTTTCTTTTTCCTCTTGCGAAACAGTCAACAAATCTCAACACTTCCTCCTGCTCCTAATGAGAAGCGGTTGAGCCCCAATTTCTCGCGAGGTTCTGAAAAAAACGGACATTGCTTTGCTCAAGCAGCTGAAACCCCCCCAAAAAGAGAAGGATTTAAAGAGATGAGAAACTTTTCCTCCGTGTATTACTCATTCCATCCTGTAAGGTGGTGACAATGCCCAGGTAATGAAATTCAATGGAATTGATTGCAGGGACTTCTAGAGGAGAATGTAGCTTTTGTGATGATCTGGGTGCGTGCATCTTTCGTCCTTCTCCATAGACAGAAGCATTTCCATATGGAAAACAAGGTGGTTTCTCTTCCAGCACCTGCATTTTGAGTCTTATGTGGGGAAAGGAAAGCAGTACCTGAGAAAATTGGCCCCTTCCTCTCTGTGGCAGCCTCTCAAATATTGGAAGACTGCTTATCCTGTCTCCCCTGGTCCTTCTCCTCACTAGACCAGCCATGCCCGGTTCCTGCAACCGTTCATCAGATGTTTGAGCCTCCAATCCCCTCATCATCCTGGTTGCTCTTCTCTGCACTCTTTCCAGAGTCTCCACATCTTTTTTTATAGTGTCCAGCCTCTTCTTGAAAGGCTCCAGTGATGAATCTCCCACCATTGGTTGATGGTTCTCGTGGTCAGAAAATTCCTCCTTATTTCCAGGTTGAATCTCTCCCTGTTCAGTTTCCATCCATTATTCCTTGCCTGGCCTTGGAAAATAGCTTGACCCTCTCCTCTCTGTTGCAGCCCCTCAAATATTGGAAGACTGCTTATCATGTTTCCCCTGGTCCTTCTCTTCCCTAGACAGGCCAGGCCCAGTTCCTGCAACCGTTCTTCGTAGGTTTGAGCCTCCAGTCCCCTCATCATCCTGCTTGCTCTTCTCTGCACTCTTTCTGGAGTCTCAACTTCTTTTTTATAATATCAAGTCTCTTCTTGAAAGGCTCCAGTGATGAATCTCCCACCATTGGTTGATGGTTCTCGTGGTCAGAAAATTCCTCCTTATTTCCAGGTTGAATCTCTCCCTGTTCAGTTTCCATCCATTATTCCTTGCCTGGTTTTCAGGTGCTTTGGAAAATACCTTGAGCCCCCCCATCCTCTCTGGGGCAGCCCCTCAAATATTGGAAGACTGCTTATCATGTTTCCCCTGGTCCTTCTCTTCCCTAGACTAGCCAGGCCCAGTTCCTGCAACCGATCATCGTATGTTTGAGCCTCCAGTCCCCTCATCATCCTGCTTGCTCTTCTCTGCACTCTTTCTAGAGTCTCCACATCTTTTTTATAGTGTCCAGCCTCTTCTTGAAAGGCTCCAGTGATGAATCTCCCACCATTGGTTGATGGTTCTCATGGTCAGAAAATTCCTCCTTATTTCCAGGTTGAATCTCTTCCTGTTCAGTTTCCATCCATTAATCCTTGTCCGGCCTTTGGGTGCTTTGGAAAGGACCCAAAGAGAGGACCCTCTCCTCTCTGGGGCAGCCCCTCAAATATTGGGAGACTGCTATCCTGTCTCTCCTGGTCCTTCTCCTCACTAGACTAGCCAGGCCCAGTTTCTGCAACCGATCATTGTATGTTTGAGCCTCCAGTCCCCTCATCATCCTGGTTGCTCTTCTCTGCACTCTTTCTAGAGTCTCCACATCTTTTTTATAGTGTGGAGACCAAAACTGGATGATGTACTCTCGGTGTGGTCTTACTGGGGTTTATATAGTGGCATTAGTATCTCCCTTGATCTTGATTGTGTCCCTCTGTTAGGAAATGAGATCCATATATCATAAACTGCTCTAGCTGAACATAACAACAGCACTGAAAAAAGAAATGTGACTTACAACCGGGCCTACACTTATAACCATTGTAGCTTCCCCTCCATCACAAGATCAAAATTCAAGTCTATTTACAACAAATTGCAGCAAGTAGGGATCACATCATTTGCAACCTTTCCAGCAAGCAAAGTCAATGGGGGAAGTCAAATTCGCTTTACGGACTGCATGATTTGCTTAACAAAAAGGCCTCCTTCCATTGGGCATGCCTTGCTTAAGAACCTCCTTGCCTAGCGATGGAAATGGTCATAAACCAAGGACTAACATTGTTGGAAGTTCTTTCCCGACGTGTCATTGCACAGAAGGGCTGCTGCAGGGGCCAGCCGTGATTTCCTGATTTTTCTGATGCCTTAAAAATGAAAACAGGGGTGAAGATCTGGTATTGGTTCAGTTGGATTAAATCGCAATGAAGCAAAGGAGGAGAAAGAGAGAGAGAGATAAATAGAGTAGAGAGAGAGAAAGAAGGAGAAAGAGAGCGAGAAAGAGAGATAGATAGATAGATAGAGATAGATAGATAGATAGATAGATAGATAGATAGATAATGGGAGAGAGAGAAAAAGAGAGAGAAAGAGATAAATAGAGAAAGAAAAAGAGAGAGACAAAGAGAGAGAGAGAGAGAGATAAAGAGAGAGAGAGATAAATAGAGTAGAGAGAGAGAAAGAAGGAGAAAGAGAGTGAGATAGATAGATAGATAGATAGATAGATAGATAGATAGATAGATAGATAATGGGAGAGAGAGAAAAAGAGAGAGAAAGAGATATAAAGAGAGAAAGAAAAAGAGAGAGACAAAGAGAGAAAGAGTGAGAGAAAGAGAGAGAGAAAGAGAGAGAAATATATATATATATATATATATATATATATATATATATATATATATATATAGAGAGAGAGAGAGAGAGAGAGAGAGAGAGAGAGAGAGAGAGAGAGAAATATAGATAGATAGATAAATAGAGAGAGAGAGAGAGAATGGAAGAGAGAGAAAAAGAGAAAGAGATATAAATAGAGAGAGAAAAAGAGAGAAAAAAGATTATATATAATAGAGAGAAAGAGAGATTTAAAGAGAGAGAGATTTAGAGAGAGAGAGAGAGCAGGAGAGAAAGCGATCGGAAGTCGGAGTCCAAGGGAAACTGCAGTGGTCAGTGGTAATAACTGCTTATGGAAAGCCTATTAAATTTTAATTCTGAACTCATTACTACCCTGTGAGTAAATATTACTCTCCCACAGAATTTAATTGGCTGCCGTCCCGCATTTCTGGACGGAAGGGAATAATGTCCCCAAATCCACCTGTTCCGATAAATAAGGCTATCATTAGCACCACGGAGTAGCTGATCACGACTCCCCTAGAGGTTTTTTTTTTCCCCCTCTCCCCAACCTCTGTAAATTATACTAAATAACCATAATGCTTCAATTTACCGGTCTAAAGTTCACTCCCATTCATCCATAGTCAACAGTTTAAAGGAAAAAGAGCCAGCTGGGAAAATAGGAGCCTAATCAGATGCCATATAAACCGGCCGATCTGATCAGCCTCCTTCTCCACCCACTCATCCCCTTCTCCCTTTTGTAAGGCACAAATGAATCGAAGGATCAGAAAGGAGGAGAGGGAGAAAGAAAGCAAAGGAGAGATAGACTCGCTGCTGGCAGGGCTGAGGCCTGGAGGAGACTCTGAGATGCTTTTAAATATATATATATATAAATATAAAGGACCCACGAAATTGAGGCTGGGAGTGTTTGCATACAAATTACAGGGGACGTAATAAAGCTCCCTGCAGGCCCACATCCACGAATCCTGGCGTTTCCATGTTCCGTTCTCCTTTTGAAAGTTTTTATTTTATTTTAATATAGCAGATAATCTGGCACTGCCAGGGTACTTATAGACCTCGAAGTGTTTGTCTGGCAGGGAGCCATTGAGAAGGGGCTTTCTTCCCCCTACTCCCATGCCCATCATCCCTGCCCTCTCCCTTCCCCACTCCCATGCGCGCCTCATTCCCGCCTTGTCTATGATCCTGGTGCTTTGACCCAAATCCATCAGGCCCTTCCCCATTGGTCCACTGGGAGGCGAATGTCATGACTGGCTTTCCAGAGGAAGCTGTGAAGGAACTGGCACAAACAATTGCCGCTCTAGGACGCTGCACTCGCTCTCCTTAACAGCCCAGGCGTTTCAGAGTTGTGCTGGAACACACAGACAGAGAGAGACAGACAATAGCAATAGCAGTTAGACTTATATACCGCTTCATAGGGCATTCAGCCCTCTCTAAGTGGTTTACAGAGTCAGCATAGAGTCAGAGTGAGTCAGTTAGTCAGTCAGTCAGACAGACAGACAGACAGATAGACAGACAGACCAGAGGTCCATGTTCTGTTTTCTTTAGTCCTCAGTTAATAGGGATTTTGAGCAGTGAAAAAACATCACAATAAACAGCTTCATTTGGATCAAATACAGTGGTACCTGGATACTCAACACCTTTGAAACTCATTGAATTTGGTACTCAACCCGTTTCGATGTGAACCTTTTGTCCTGGCACTCATTGTTTGTTTGATACTCTGGCGCAAGCTAGAACTTGTTGGTGTCGTTTGCTTTGGTACTCGCTCCCTCCTTCCTTGTGAGGGAAAAAAATTGTTTGGTACTCATCGTTTTTGATACAAATCACACCTCCCAGATCCAATTAGTATCAAGGCTGGATTATTGCAACGCGCTCTACATGGGGCTACCCTTGAAAAGCATTTGGAGACTGCAGCTAGTCCAGAATGTGGCCGCGCGAGCGATATTGGGTGCACCAAGGTACACCCACGTTATACCTGTCCTCTGCGACCTTCACTGGCTACCAATTGGTCTCCGGACGCAATTCAAGGTGTTGGTCATTACCTTTAAAGCCCTACATGGCTTAGGGCCAGCGTACCTTCGAGACCACCTACTGCCACATACCTCCCAGCGGCCAGTAAGATCCCACAGATTGGGCCTCCTACAGATGCCGTCAGCCAAACAATGTCGGCTGGCGGGCCCCCCGGAGGAGAGCCTTCTCTGTGGCTGCTCCGGCCCTTTGGAATCAGCTACCCCCAGAGATCCGGACCTTGCCCACTCTCATGGCCTTCAGGAAAGCTGTAAAAACCTGGCTGTTCCGGCAGGCCTGGGGCTGTTGACCTCACTGTTGAGGTCCAGCCCCGATTAGAATGAATGTATGTGGTGTTGTGATTTTAAACTCGTTTTTTTCTCTTTTTTCCCCCTCTCTTTTTTGTAAGCCGCCCGGAGTCCTTGGGGATTGGGAGGCATATAAATTTTATAAATAAATAAAATAAATAAATAAGGGATCACTTCATGGCATTAGAATGGATTTATCCAGTAGCCTACTTCAAGGTGTTGGGTGAACTGAAGTAGCCATTATTTGCCAAAGAATTAAATAACTGACATCAATCAATCAAATGAGGGGGATGGGGTGGTGGTTCAAAACTAACCAAGGAAAATGTTGAGTTTTTTTCCCATTTGACACTCTCAAAAATATGGCGTTGACTTTTGGAAACGTAAGCCAGGAGATGCGAAAAAGTTTACCTATCTAATATTTGCTCACTATTGTTCCTGTCTACCCAAGTTCTTTTAAACCTCCCAATCCCTGGTAGGTTCCCATGATTTAAGTTGGTGCAATTCACTGGGGAGTGCAACACTGATGAAGTTTGGGAGAGCCAGGGGGGGAGGGTCCCCCCCATCCCCAATTCCTCCCCCCCCCCAAAAAAGCAAATCCTCTTAGCTTTAGGAGGTAGCTTCATCTGGTTCCCCCCCAGCAAACCCTTCTGCTGGGGATTGGATCAATGCAGAGTGGTGGTCTTTGATGGACTTTCAGCCCCTGTGATCTCTCAACCCGGGGAGGGGGAAGAGTTGAAAGAATGGGCATATCAATTCAGGACCACTGAACTGCATTTCCATGGGGGTGGGGCTCCACCCTGGCTTTTGTCCCCCTCCCTCTCTGCTCCTCCTCCTTTTGTCACTCTTCTTTCATGCTTTGTTTAGCAAACACAAAAAAAACCCCACACTCTGTTTTGTTGCCAGGGCTTTCTGCAAAAAAGAAAAATAAAAAAAAAATTCACATCAAGCTCTGCTGAGGCCCAGAGAACCTGCCCTGAATCACTTCAGGGTCAAAACCAGTTCCAGAATCTCCATCCTGGCCCATCCTGGTCTCTCAGCCCATCAGCATCTCAGCCTTGGTGAAGCTACTTAGAAGATGCCTTCAGTCCATCCTAACCTTCTCCCCCCCCCCCAAAAAAAAACAAGCTTTCACAACTAACAGTCTTCTGTGAAACCACACTGTTCCAAAGTTGTGATGATGGGCAGAGGTCTTTAATCCTGGCTGGCCCAGAGACAATCTTCTGTTTGGAATGAAGCGTTTACTGTATAAGGTTCCTGATAAAGGAGAATATGTGTACCCCAGGGTTCAAACTCAGGGTCCTTGGTGTTCTCTGAGCTTGGTGGCTGTCTTGCAGATGTTTCATGACCCAAACAACCCATTGTTAGGGCATGAAACATCTGCAAGGAAACTACCAAGTTCAGAGAGCACCAAGGACCCCTCAGAAATCCCCTGATTCGATTCTAGGTGTCTCCAGCTTGGGGAAAAATAGTTCGATGGTTCTAGGTGTCTCCTAGAAAATAGTTTGATGTTTTTGTCTGAGTTTTTGTTTAAATCAGTGCTCTGCGTATCATGTTTCAACAGGCTGTGTTCCGAAACTCCCTGAAGAGAAATGTCTACATTCGGTCTTGATTCACTGGGCCATTAGAAGACAATTCCCGACTTCAGAGTTTGTTCTTCTCCGCTTTACAGACAAAGAAAGGGAAAAGAGGAAAGTTTTGCACAAAGTAAATTTATTAAAAATAAATCCAGGCAGAACTAAGCCCCCCTCCCCAGCCCACCTTCATTGGCTTTTGAATTTCATTTCAGGACGGCATTCTAGAACAAAACATAATCAAGTGTCAGTTCAGTTATATTATTATCTACTGTCTGTCCAAATCTACAGGGTTTTTTGGACATGGTATAAGTAGTCCGAGGTTTTTAGAAGTTTTATGGAAGTTGGACTTTGCTTGAAGTTCTCACTCTGAATTTGACGCCCCAAAGCTGGACTTAGTTGGTGGTTTTTGTCCTTCAAAATGTTTTCAGCCAGTCTAAGAACAGGAGAAGCTCCTTGGATGGGAAGCGAAGTGCCTTCAAAGAAAAACAAAGTCCATTTGTCTTTTGAAAAGACAACCGTGATCTGGATGATTGAGATTCTCCATAGACATCTTGAATTTGAAGCAATATTATGTGGATGGATTGACTACCAGTTGTTTGCAAGGCAATCTTTTTCATTGTCTAAGTCCTCTCTTCCAGATATCATTCCTATGCTTGCTCCTCTAGTGTGGATCTTTACACATATAGTCAAGGCTCTGGTTTTCCCAGTTGTGATGGATGGCTGTGAAGGTTGGACCATCAGGAAGGCTGAGTGCCAAAGAATGGAGGCCTTTGAACTCTGGTGCTGGAGAAGACTCCTGCATTGAGTCCCTTGGACTGCAAGGCCATCCAACCGGTCAGTCCTAGAGGAGATCAACCCTGACTGCTCTTTAGAAGGCCAGATCCTGAAGAGGAAACTCTTAAGAGTTTGGCCACCTAAGGAGAAGGAAGAAGGACTCCCTGAAGAAGAGCCTCATGCTGGGAACGATGGAGGGCCAAAGAAGAAGAAGGGACGGCAGAGAAGGAGGTGGCTGGATGGAGTCACTGAAGCAGTCGGCATGAGCTTAAATGGACTCCAGAAGATGGGAGAGGACAGGAAGGCCTGGAGGAACGTGGTCCATGGGGTAGCAATGGGTCGGACACAATTTCACAACTAACAACAAGAACAACACGATAGATGTCTTAGAATAGGAGCCTCAAACCATGGCAACTTTACAACTTGTGGGCTTCCAGAATTCTCCTGGCTGGGGAACTCTGGGATTTGAAGTCCACAAGTCATAAAGTTCTCAAGATTGGAGACACACATACACAGAGAGAAGATAGTTGCTTCTGAGAACTTCTAATTATCTTGGCTGGACCATTGAATTGCCCTCTTCTTGCTGCCATCTGTAGAAAAGGAAGCAGCCTCTGTTTGCTTCTTAAACTGGAGGGGAACATTTCAGATAGCAAACCTCTAGAACTTTTTCTGCAGGAGAAAAACCAGAGCTGTCGCTTTCGAAAACAGGTGGTGGTTTGTTAGTTTGAGGGGGTTTTATTAGAAAAGAAAGAGAAAAGAAAATGGACATTTTTTTAAAAAAAAAATCTACTAGGAAAGAGTCGGCTGAGAAAATGTGTAAACCTCATTGGCTAAAGTTCTTCCCTGACTGGAGAATTATCTGATAATTCATACAGACAGCAGCAATTACCTGTTTATGCCGAAGAGAGCCTGCTAATTAAGGGCTCACTTTTCCTACATTCATACTAGTGTACAACCAAGGGAAGAGCTTGGAGCTGCATTGGCTCTTTCCCATCCTTTAGCTCCCGGCTAATGTTGGGGCTTCACAGCAAACAGACGAAAGGTGGAATTATATATTTGAATAGTCCTCTATTCAGGGCATAAAAAGAAGAAAGTGTTCCTTCCCACAGGGCAGTTGGCTTATGGCATACACTACCACATGGGGTAGGAAATATTCCTTCCTTCCTTCCTTCCTTCCTTCCTTCCTTCCTTCCTTCCTTCCTTCCTTCCTTCCTTCCTCCCTACCTCCCTCCCTCCCTCCTTCTCTCCCTCCCTCCCTCCCCCTTCCCTTCCTTAAATTCCTTCTTTCCTCCCTCTCTCTTCTTTTCTTCCTTCCTTTATTTTCTTCTTTCTCTATTTCTTCTTTATTTCTCTATCTCTCCTCCCTCCCTCCATTCCATCCTCCCTTCCATCTGTCCAGCCATTCATCCATCCATTCTCCCTCTGTCTCTCTCCCCCCTTTCTTCTTACTTCTTCCTTCCTTCCCTCCCTCTTCTTTCTTTTTCTATCTCTCTCTTCTCCCTCCCTCCCTTCAATTTCCCCTTCCTTTCTTCCATCTATCCATCCAGCTATCCATTCTGTCTCTCTCTTTCTTCTTTATTTCTCTATATCTCCTCCCCTCCCTCCCTCCCTCCCTCCCTTCCTTCCATCCTTCCTTCCTTCCTTCCTCCCTCCCCCCCTCCCTCCCTCTCTCCCTCCCTCCCGCTTCCCTTCCTTAAGTTCCTTCTTTCCTTCCTCTCTCTTCTTTTCTTCCTTTCTTTATTTTCTTCTTTCTCTATTTCTTCTTTATTTCTCTATCTCTCCTCCCTCCCTCCCTTCCTTCCTTCCATCCTTCCTTCCTTCCTCCCTCCCTCCCTCCCTCCCCCTTCCCTTCCTTAAGTTCCTTCTTTCCTTCCTCTTTCTTCTTTTCTTCCTTTCTTTATTTTCTTCTTTCTCTATTTCTTCTTTATTTCTCTATCTCTCCTCCCTCCCTCCCTTCCTTCCTTCCATCCTTCCTTCCTTCCTTCCTTCCTCCCTCCCTCCCTCCCTCTCTCCCTCCCTCCCCCTTCCCTTCCTTAAGTTCCTTCTTTCCTTCCTCTCTCTTCTTTTCTTCCTTTCTTTATTTTCTTCTTTCTCTATTTCTTCTTTATTTCTCTATCTCTCTATTCCTTCCATCTGTCCAGCCATTCATCCATTCATTCTTCCTCTGTGTCTCTCCCCCTTTCTTCTTCCTTCCTTCCCTCCCTCTTCTTTCTTTCTCTTTCTCTCTCTCCTCCCTCCATCCCTTCAATTTCCCCTTCCTTCCTTCCTTCCATCTATCCATACAGCTATCCATTCTGTCTCTCTCTTTCTTCTTTATTTCTCTATATCTCCTCCCCTCCCTCCCTTCCATCCTTCCTTCCATGAAGGCACCCATTCTCTCTCTGTCTCTCTCCCCCTTTCTTCTTCCTTACTTCCTTCTTCCTCTTCTCTTTCTTTCTTTCTTTTTTCTCTTTCTCCTCCCTCCCTTCAATTTCCCCTTCCTTCCTTCCTTTTCTTCTGGAAACAACTGATTCCTCCCTGGTGAATCCTTTCTGAGCTCCAGCCTTCCAAAGCCTTTCCCTCTGCTTAGCAATATTCAATCAACTGTCGGATTAAAGGTGAAATCAGTCACGCAAGGCTCAGGGAACCTACTGCTGCTTCTCCACAGTGGGACTTCCCTAATCTCCCTCCAAGAGACAAAAGATCATAACTGATTTACTCCTACTCCCTGGGGAACAATTTGCTTATAGGCTGGAGGTGCAATCAGGAAACATACTGAATGGCTTTCAGACCCAGGAGAAAAGAGATGGCAAAATGAAACCAGTGTTCATGTTTCCCCCATGTTTTTTTTATTTTCTTAAAATTTCTCCCAGAAAAAAAAGAAAGAAAATTCTGCCAGATAGGTTTCCACCACCACCAACCCCCATCCCTGCCATCAACGCAACCCGCTGAACGTGTTCCCCAAAAGAGCTCCGTTAATTTGGAAGAGAAGGCTATTTTCCCCCCTAGGATGGGTTTTTTAAATGTTATTTTAAAGAGGGGAGACCCCCATCACTGTTCAATGTCTGTTGCAAAGGAGCATTTCTGTCCATTAGAAGTGAGAGCCAAATGGAAAACCTTTCAAAAGAATGGGCTCATGCAAACAGTCACTTTTCCAAGTCCCCGTTAGCTAATTCAACTTCTGGCTTTCCTTCCAAAGAACAGAAATGGGTTCAGCAATTGACTGACTGTCAATTTGTCAATGCCAGAGACGTCCAAGTGGCGCTCCAGAAACGTTTGGGAAGTCCACTTCTCTTCCAAGTTGTCCCAAACTTAGATAAAGTCCAGTATTCTTCCAGGTTGTCCCAAAACTTCTCCAACCTTCGTCCAGAGCTCCCATCTTTCTTCAGATGACTGTCCAGAATGTCAGAAAGCCACAGAGAGAATTCGGCTCTTATAAGGGATTAATTTGCGATATCATCCTGGCCAGAATTCCACAGTCACTTTGTACACCTCACTCAACGCCTTGTCTGCTGATACGTTGGCCAACTTTCTCTTCCGTGATGTTTGCTGGAGAAGCCACACGCCTGGTGCTCCTCTTGGCACGTGGGATGGGTTACTTGATTCCACCTGAAAGCACTTCGTCTGTCAATAGCCTTGAGTTGGCTCAGCCCATGCACAAAACAAAGTTCCTCTTAGCCGATGGGTAGCACTCATCAGATGTGCAATTTACAAAGAGGTCCTGGGCGTGGAATCTCTGGCGGTGTTTGTGGGAGCTGACAGTGTAATGTGGCGAGTGAGGGGTTTTCACGGATGTTGTAGATGTCTAGCAAGAAGGAAACCAAGAGGATAAAAGGTTGAAGCGAGGGCTCCTTGGTGCTCCCTGAGCTTGCTGGTTTGTTCTCAGATATTTCATTACTCAACTACCGTAGGTAACATCCTCAGTGCTGGAAAGAGA
>NW_022473914.1:60142-89607 GCF_009769535.1 Thamnophis elegans | reverse complement strand
CCCGAGATCAGCAAGATGTAATCTTCCTGTTCACCATCTCTTCAGGATGATTTAGGTCCGTTAGAACCCCCCAGCAATAAAAGTATCGAGTGCGATCTCAGAGCTTTGAGATCGCACGTCGTCTCGTCACGGCATCTAGCCTCTGCCCCACTTTTATTTCTTGTTTTGGCTTCTATTCTCTAGCCACTTGCACAGTCTGCTCCAAATTTTATAATAGTCCGACTCGGAAGAAGAAATGCTAAACTGCCAGGAAGCCAAATATCCCAGCCCTGAAGGAGGTTGCGTGCCTAATGCTGTTTTTTCTGGCTCAGGATAATCAATATTAAGGTTGCCTAATGCTAAATTGGGTGATGCTGCTGTTGGCAGGGCTACAGAGCTGAGATGGACAACCCCACCATGGCCTTCCTCTTACCGCCCCTTTTGAGAAGCTGCAGAGATGTCCTTTTTGGAAACATGCCTGAAATTTATGACTTCCACAACAAGTAAGCCGGCGGGTTTTTCAAGTTTTCTTTCGACTTCATGATCATTAACTCGGGGAATTGATCCCTTCTCCATCCTCCTTTTTTCCCCCTTTTGTGCAGTATCTTCCTCCATCATCTGGAGAGCTGCCTGGAAGCTCCAGAGAGAGTTGGGTGCTGCTTCTTGGAAAGGGTTTGTAAGCACCTTTTCTCAAACCGATGGCGGGTCCCCTCACGCCAAGGCTGGAAATCCAGTAGATCCAGAAAGGCCCAGCGACTCCACTGGCATGTCTCCATTTTGCTTAAAGCTTAAGGGACGTGGTGGCTCAGTGGCTAAGACGCTGAGCTTGTTGATCAGAAAGGTTGGCATTTCAGCGGTTCGAATCCCTAGCGCCGCATAACGGAGTGAGCTCCCGTGACTTGTCCCAGCTTCTGCCAACCGAGCAGTTCGAAAGCAGATAAAAAGTGCAAGTAGAAAAATAGGAACCACCTTTGGTGGGAAGGGAACAGCGTTCCGTGCGCCTTCGGCATTTAATCATGCCGGCCACATGACCACGGAGACGTCTTCAGACAGCGCTGGCTCTTCGGCTTTGAAACGGAGATGTGCACTGCCCCCTAGAGTCGGGAATGACTAGCACATATGTGCAGGGGACCCTTTACCTTTACCTTTAAAAGCTCCCTTGCAGGCTTTGAACTTAGATGTAGATTTGTGTCTTCATATTTTTGTTCCCTTCTGCAGCGGGAGGATTTTCAGATGTACGAGAAGTACTGTCAGAATAAGCCACAGTCGGAATCTCTCTGGCGGCAGTATGCCGAGAGCCTCTTTTTCCAGGTATTGGGCCTTTCTACTATGAGTACAATAAATGGAAGGCATTTTTAGATTTCCGGGTTTCCATGGTTGAACCCACTGGGAATGTGGGTGGCGTTATAATTGAGTTTTGAGAGGTGTGGCTTTTATTTTAGGGGCTCCCCCTGGGAGCATTTGGAGAAACGAAAGGCAAAATCTTCAAAACTTTGCATGCGTCTCTCAACCATTAAGTTGCGAGGCATCTCTTTCTCTCTCTCTCTCTCTCTCTCTCTCCTTCTCTCTCTCTCTCTCTCTCTCTCTCTCTTACACAGAGAGACAGACAGACAGAGACAGACAGGAAGATGGACTCAGAGAGTGAGAGAGAGACACAGTAACACAAAGAGAAGCAGAGAGAAAAAGAGAGGCAGAGAGAGAGAAAAAGAGAAAGAGAGAGAGAGGGAAAGAGAGGGGGAAAGAGAGAGAGAGAGAAAGAAAGAGAGAGTGAAAGAGAAAGAGAGAGATAAAGAGAGAGGGAAAGAGAGAGAAAGAGAGAAAGAAAGAGAGAGGGAAAGAGAGTGAAAGGGAAAGAGAGAGAGAGTGAAAGAGAAAGAGAGAGAGACAAAGAGAGAGAAAAAAAGAGAGAGAGAGACAGACAGAGACAGACAGGAAGATGGACTCAGAGAGTGAGAGAGAGACACAGTAACACAAAGAGAGACAGAGAGAAAAAGAGACAGAGAGAAAAAGAGAGAGAGAGAAAGAGAGAGAGAAAGAGAGAGTGGGGAAGAGAGAGAGAAAGAGAGAAAGAGAGAAAGAAAGAGAGAGAGGGATTAAGAGAGAGAGAGACAGAGAGAGAGAGAAAGAGAAGGGTTGAAAACCTTGATCTGCGGATTGAGAAGTTGAATGTTTCAAATATATTGGGGGGGGGGGGGAGGGAATGGACGTATGTTGTTGTTCCTGCCCTGGCTATGTTTTTGGATGGGGGAGTTAAACCATTAAAGCCCTACTAATTAAGGAATTTGGGGTTCTACCACCACCCATTTGATGGACACCCAAGTGAAGAAAGATGGGTGTCCATGTTCTCAATGGAGAGTAAGTTGGGTTTCTTCTGCAGGAGTGCCAGAAGAAGCTGGAACACAAGCTGAGTCTGGATTCGTATTTGCTCAAACCCGTGCAGAGGTTGACCAAGTACCAGCTGCTGCTCAAGGTATGCAGACCCTTGGCTGAGATCCCTCAAAGGGTCTCTGAATCCACGTTGGACCTTCTTCATACTTCCTGGAGGACTGTGGAATCTCCTGGAAATTCCCTGGAGAAACAGCTGGGGCGGTGGTGGAATTTTCTTCCAGAATTATGTCTTTGGCAAAATAATTGACCAACTCTTATTTTTTTGTTTTTGTTTTAATCTGCAGGAGCTGCTGAAGTACAGCACCAGCTGCGAAGGTGTGCAGGAGTTGCAAGAAGCTTTAGTTGCCATGCTGGATCTGGTTAAGTCCGTCAATGATTCCATGCATCAGATTTCCATCACTGGTTACGATGTAAGATTTATTCCGTGCAGAGGGATTGCTAGATCCATTCAGTAGGAGAGGCCTCTCTCCAGAGAGTTCCCGTCTTCCTTCTCAATACATTTAGCACAAAAGGAAAAATAAGCAGAGAAGGAAATACAAACATTGCACATTCAGTAATTTTTATATTATATCTCTGTATGGCTATCTGTTCTGACCCCCCTCGTCCCACACCAAAACACTCCAAGCCAAAGATACTTTACGGAATTTATTCACAGACAGACAGGTCCTTGGCAGCAATCCAGCACAGATAAGCCCTGGCAGCAATCCAACCTGCCAAGCTCACAATACTGTTCATCCAACATTAGTTAATGCGTTGACTTCTGCAAAAGGGGCGTGTGCACAAGCATTCCTTTTATAGTCTGGAGAGGAGCCTAATGACCACCAGCTGAGTGCAATTACCTCCTGCGTACTTGTTCCTGAGCATTCCTGGGCATCCAGGAACAACTCCCTTGTCTCCTCTCCACTCTCCAATGCATGACGTCCGGATCACACTCCCTTGTCTCCTCCCCACTGGTCCAAGGCTCAGGCGCCTCCTGGTGGCCAACCAGCCTCTCTGCGCCCTGCTCGGAGTCGGAACCCTGTCCAGGGTCCTCCACATCCTCCAGAGCTGACTCATAGGACCCCTCGCTGTTGGAGTCTGGTGGCAGCTCCAATGGCTCCTACTGGGCCACAACAGCTGTCTGTCTGTCTGTCTGTCTGTCTGTCTGTCTGTCTGTCTATCAATCTATCTGTCTGTCTGTCTGTCTGTCTATCTATCTGTCTATCTATCTATCTTATTTTCTGTCATCTATCTTATTATCTATCACTGTCTGTCTATCTACACACACATACATAAACGTACACACACACACACACACACACACTGAATATAAGGCATAGATTAGAACATGAAATATAGAATCATGGACTTGAAAGGGTCCTTGGAGGTCTTCTAGTCCAACTTCCTAGTCAAGCAGGAGGCCCTCTGTCACTCTGGATCAATGGCTTCTCCAGTCTCTTCTTGAAAGCCTCCTTGAAAGCCTCCAATGATGGGGCACCCACAACTAGATATGTACATATTTGAAAGTTTTAAAGAGAACATGATGACTAACCCAAATGAATACAGAATGACAAAAACACACAGAGAGCAGAAGAGAGAAATGTCAAAAGTGCCGAACAAACGATGAAAAGAAACAGAAACTTGTAATGCTAAAAGAATAGAACTGCTTTCTGCGGTCTTCAACTGTTTCAAAGGTGCTTTTTCAAGAGGCAACCGGACTTCCCAGTTTTTCTTTGAAGACATTTTCCTTCTCATCCAAGAAGCTTCTTCAGTTCTGGCTAGATGGTGAGGAATGGAAGGATTGATGCTCTTTGCAGACAGCTGGTCGTTTGCATTCGTTAGCATTTTAAGACTCTGTAAACAAAATGCAAACAATCAGCTATCTGCAAGGGGTATCCATCCTTCCCTTCCCCACCATCTAGTCAGTTCAGTTCAGTTCAGTTTATTACATTTATATGCCGCCCTTTTCCCCCGAAGGGGACTCAGGGTGGCTCACAACTCAACCAGGGAAGGGGAATACAGACAAAAAAATTAAAAAACAAAGCATAACAATGCATAATTTAAAACACACAACAGTCATAACATTCGAGACGGGGGCAACAGCTCTTTAGCCCCAGGCCTGTCGGAACAGCCAGGTTTTAAGGCCTTTGCGGAAGGCCTGGAGGGTGGTGAGGGTTCGAATCTCCACGGGGAGTTCGTTCCAGAGGGTCGGAGCGGCCACAGAGAAGGCTCTCCTCCGAGTAGTTGCCAGTCGACACTGGCAGGCGGATGGAATTCGGAGGAGGCCTAATCTGTGGGATCTAATCGGTCTAGTGGAGGTAATTGGCAGCAGGCGGTCTCTCCAGTACCCAGGTCCAATACCATGAAGGGCTTTATAAGTGACGACTAGCGCCTTGAAGCGTATCCGGAGACCAGATCCGGAGTCAGAGCTGAAGAAGCTTCTGGGATGAGAAGCGAAACGCCTTCAAAGAAAAAAAACCAGAAAGTCCAGTTGCCTCTTGGGAAAAAAACAGGACCTTTGAGACAACCATGGATGATTGAGAATCTCCATGGACATTCTGCAATGATTCCTTTATCTTCTTAATATTTGTGCTTGGGGTCTGTTCTCTGCGAACGAGGAGAATCAGAGGAAAGCAAAGCGAGAGCCAGTTTTAAGCCTTCCCCCTCTCTTCCAGGGAGACCTCGGGGAGCTTGGAAAAGTCTTGATGCAGGGCTCCTTCAGCGTGTGGATGGGCCACCGGAAGGGCCCGACGAAGATGAAGGACCTGGCTCGCTTCAAGTCCATGCAAAGGCACCTCTTCCTCTACGAGAAGGCCCTGGTCTTCTGTAAGAAGAGAGAAGAGCACTGTGACAGCTACGACAAGAGGTCCTCCTACAGCTTCAAGCACTTCCTGAAAGTAAGGAAACGCCGAGCGCTCAGATACGGCTGGATTCCTGCGTATTCCTTGTATTTTCAGTGGTAGGATAGGCAACATCCACTCCAGGGTAGAGATCAGTGGTGGGTTTCAAAAATTGTTCGAACCTACCCTGTGGGTGTGGCCTCCTTTGTGGGAGTGGCTTGCCGCCCATGTGACCGGATGGGAGTGGCTTGCCGCCCATGTGACCGGATATGAAGATGCCGACGACACTTGTCAGAACCACCTTAAATGACCTCACACACAGCACTGGCATGCATAAGAATAGGATGTAAACTTGTTTTTCAAAAGGCATCTTTGGTTTGCGTTAAAACAACTTCAACACACGCAATGTTCTGATTGCACCACAAACGCAGTAGTCATCCTTACCTTTCACAGAGGCACTGAGTTTTATAAATAGGAGCATGATAATGTAGAATAATCATATCCAAGGACCAGGGGTGGGTTTCAACAATTTTTGGAACCTCTTCTGTAGGTGTGGCCTGCTTTCCGGGTCCACTGGTGGAACCTCTTCTAACCGGTTCGGTAGATTTGACGAACCGGTTCTACCGAATAGGTGTGAACTGGTAGGAACCCACCTCTGGTAGAGATGTTAGATTTTAAAAAAAGACATGTAGCAATATAGCAATAGCACTTAGACTTATGTCCCTCTTCACAGTGCTTTCACAGCTGTCTCTAAGCGGTTTGCAGAGTCAGCCTCTTGCCCCCCAACAATCGGGATCCTCATTTTATCCACCTCGGAAGGATGGAAGGCTGAGCCAGCCTTGAACTAGTCATGATTGAACTGCTGGCAGTGGGCAGTGAGTTAGCCTGCAGTGCTGCATTCTAACAGGAAGGAAGGAAGGAAGGAAGGAAGGAAGGAAGGAAGGAAGGAGGGAGGGAGGGAGGGAGGGAGGGAGGGAGGGAGGGAGGGAAGGGAAGGGAGGAAGGGAAGGGAAGGAAGGAAGGAAGGAAGGAAGGAAGGAAGGAAGGAAGGAAGGAAGGAAGGAAAGAAAGGCAATTACATTAGGACTTAGGGCATTTGGCCAGGTGTTTTATCACCCGTAAAGTGCAGTGGGGGAGGGTTGCTGATGGCATTACTGCCGGTTCAGTCTGCACGCAATTTTGATGCGTGCCAAGCACTTCGTGTGTGCCCCAAACACAGTTGCCCATAAATAGGACTGTGCATGCACAGAACATTTAAAAATTTGGGGGGAAAAAAACATGCCATGCCAACTGGGGCACTGGTTCGGAGGCATGGCAGGCCTGCGTCTCTGCCAGTTCTGGTGAAACAGGCTGGCAAAACCATTCCCGGTTCGGCCAAACTGGAAGAGCCCGCTCTGAAGTGCAGGCCTGTCTGCTGGAAGGTTGCCCAGCTCTTCTTTCTCAGCTTAACGATTTTTATTGGGCTATAAAATTAGATACAAAAGGGGAAAGTAAATAGGGAAAGAACGGTGGGATGGAAGAGGGGGAAACGAAGGGAGGGAGGACAAGAAAAAAAGAAACGTTGACTTCCGACTCTCTCTCTCTCTCTGTTGCCGTAAAGTGAGGCATTGGCATCCAATCACAACTGGCTTGTTCATACTATGAGGAAGGAAACCAGAAGGTCCCCCTTCTCAAGTTTGGAGACAAAGTTGTGGGCCGTTTGGCTTCCCGTCCCACCTTCCCTCGTCCGGTCGTCTTTGTTCCCCTCCTTCGCTCTGGCTCTGCTCTCAAATGCCTCGTTTTCCTGCTTGGTTTGTCAACGAAGAATCTGAGCATCCTTTTCTTGGAAAGAGGAGAGGAGAGGAGGATGGGCGGTTTTCTGCCTGGCTGTTCTCGGCATCTGGACACATCGGTAGCTCCGTCAGCCGCCTCCCACTGAGGATCTGATTTGTTTATCCAGCCGTGCCCGGAAAGCGCATTTGCAGAGACAACCTTGTGATTGGCCGAGGCTGCCCAGAGACCACGGTGGCTGAAAGCGAAGGCCAAAGCAGAGGAGAAAGAGACAACAGGCGGCGGGCCAGATGGCCCCGTTTGTTTCATGCCTCCCTCCCTCCCTCCCTCCCTTCCTCCTCCTCCTCCTCCTCCTCCTCCTCCTCCTCCTCCTCCTCCTAGCCTTATCGTTCTGTGAGCGTACAGGTAGCCCAAGATGCCATTCGCAAGCACGAGAGAAGCTGCCGTGTCCATATTCACAGGGAACCTTGTTTATCTTGCTCGACAGTCAAGAGTTGGGATGCAATGAAGCGGCTCTGAAAAGGCCGGCTGGAGGGCCATGTTTGCATGACGTGACTCATCTAGCCAACTTCTGCCCTTGGCCAATGACTCAGCCTGGTCCTTTGGCAGCCGGCAATCTGGAGTAACTAGGCCAGTCAGCCAAGGTTTCAATCTTCCCAAGAAGATTGCTTAGAAAGAAGAAGGGGAGGAGGAGGAGGAGGAGAGAAGGGGGAAGGGGAGGAGGAGGAAGAGGAGGAAGAGGAAGAAAAGAAGAAGAAGAAGAAGAAGAAGAAGAAAAGAAGAAGGAGAAGGAGAAGGAGGAGAAGGAGAAGAAGAAGAATTATAACTACAACATAATTAAAGTAGATAGGAACAGACAAATCTGAAGATGATTTTTCATGGTTGGATTGGACGAATATGAGTTACTCTACTCGCTTTTGGTCCAGAAGGCATTTCTAACTCAACCTGAGCGTAAGGGGGACAGAATCTGGATTCAGTCTGCAGGTTTTCCATTTAAAATGTGGCGAAATGAAGTAATGGGAGACCTAACTTTTATCCAAGCCTTGGAAAGCAGCGGCTGGTTTGAACCACTGGACAATATTGGCCTGGACGAGTGTTTCTCAACCTTGGCAACCTTATGACACATGGAACTCAACTCTCTAGTTGGCCAAGGAAATGCCTGGAAGAAAACAAGCAAGCTCAGAGAGAACCACGGACCCTACAACTGGATGTATTCCTTAAAGCCAAAGCTCACGAGAACTTACTGCTATTCTGAAGTAGTAATAGTAGTAGTAGTTTTTACTGTAAGAAAGACTTGGAAGAGAGAGTCAGTAGTCTTCACAAAAAAATAAAAATAAAAGCTAGATTGATGGAGAGGTCGCACAGGTCACACAAGTTGTTCATTCACGTTCTGCATGTGAACAAGTTCTTCCTTCTTCTAGATGAATGCTGTTGGGATCACGGAAAACGTGAAGGGAGACCCTCGCAAGTTCGAGATCTGGTACAGCGGCCGAGAAGAAGTCTACGTTGTGCAGGTAGCCTTCCTGGAACTACTGTGACCTTGACAATTGAGGGACAAGCAGCATCTGAAATTTCTGAAACCGAAACTCAAGTTTCACCCATGGGAGGAGAACCAGCGAGTTCTCCTCCGTAGGATGAGCAGCTCCCAAATGAAGCTGACACGATATGAAACGTGGCTAATTAAGTTCTATAAAGTTGGATGAGTTTTCGTCCCTAGTTGCAAAATCACGACCGCTTCCTTGGTGTGATTTGACTCGCTGGGGGATGTAGACCTCCAACCCTGATAATGTTACATGCTTGGTAACGTCTTCAAGAAAACAATCAAGTTCAGAGACCACCAAGGACCCCTCCGTTCGACCCTGAGCTAGAAATATTCTCTTCTATCGATACTCATCTCTATAGGCGGGAAGGCCGCACCTGAGAAATAAAACCAGGTTATTTGAATGTTTCTACCACCTTCCAAAGGAGGATTTTGATTTTAGATCTCACCATCTTCTCTTAGGCGCAAACGTTTGACCTGAAGATGGCCTGGCTAAATGAAATCCGGAAAATTTTGTTCAAACAGCAACAGCTCATCAAAGGTAAGGTATCCTAGTTTAAAGGTAAAGGTAGAGATGTCGTGGGCTCAGTGGCTAAGATGCTGAGCTTGTCGATCATCAAGGTAGGCAGTTTGGAGGTTCGAATCCCTAGTGCCGCATAATGGAGTGAGCTCCCATTACTTGTCCCAGCTTCTGCCAACCTAGCAGTTCGAAAGCACATAAAAATTGCAAGTAGAGAAATAGGAACCATCTTGGGTGGGAAGGGAACAGCATCCCGTGCGCCTTTGGCGTTGAGTCATGCCAGCCACATGACCACGGAGATGTCTTCGGAGAGCGTTGGCTCTTCAGCTTTGAAATGGAGATGAGCGCCGCCCCCTAGAGTTGGGAACGACTAGCACATATGTGCGAGAGGAAGCTTTACCTTTAGAAACTCCTCAAGATATATACAAAACCTGAACTGGGAGATTCGTGTCCATTTTTGGAAAGCTAAAAATTAAATCCACGAGGAGATGTCCTTAATAGTGAGGGCCTTTTATGAAGTTCTTTGATTTTCTGGACCAAATCAAAAGATCTAATTGTGAGAACATTTGGTAAACAAAAGTTATGGAACTAACACAATGTTGTATCATGTTGGCAGATGAGAAGCAAGTGTCACCTTTGTGTAGTGATACAATTCAACTTTCTCCTCCATTGAGTAATGGGTAAGTCAGGGGGAAAAAAACTACCAAGCAATCTTTGGATAATTTATGTTTTTTTTTTCATAAATCACTCCCACTCAATTTCCATATCATTCTGACTTAAAAAAAAAGAATCCCGACCTGTGAAGTTATTATTTTCACATGCCAGCATAATTCCAACAAATGAAACTTTTATCAGGCTTCAATTTAATGGACACAGCGTGGAAGAAACCAATATTCCATGCTAATTACTATTATTGGCCTAAGGACACGATTATCTAAATGACAGACTTCCAGGGTGACTTCCTCCCATTAATGATGCAAATGGCATCGTTTGTTCCATTTGCATAATGAAGCCCTTATGCAAATGTTCCAAATTGCTCAGAATGAAATACACTTCCTGGGTTCGGTGAACATTTGGGATTAAAAGATGCTTCCCTCTCCCCCGCCCCCTCAACTGCCCTTCAAAAAAGAGATTTCAATATATATGCATTTTTGCCTGGAACATTTCTTAATGGAATATTCTGCCCCCACCCTCCCCAATTTTTTAAAAAATTGTTCTATTTTTCAAACAGAAACTTGGATCTGAAAATCTGGGGGGGAAACAAACCTGACCTAATTGTGTTATGGTCCATTTTGACCCAAGAAATATGAATTAAGTCTGTTCCATAAAAGACGCCAAGCCAAGGTTTTGACCTGGGTTAAATTCCTTCTGATCTCCTGAATGGACTCTGTGTTGTTGTTTGTCATAATGACCCCGTAATCCCTCATGGGGCAACTGAATGGAGCTGAGTAGTTACTGGCCAGATGCCACTCCTGTCACCAATGCGGAGTTTTGTTCAGCAGATAATATATTCTCATTGTGCCAGAGAGAGAAATATCTGTTGCTACCTAGGATCGAACTCGCAGCCTCCTGAATGTGAGGCCAGAGCTCCACCTCTAGGCCACCTCTGCACCACTCCTGAATGGACTTTGTGTGCTTCCAGGAAAAAGCCCAGAGCTTCTGTCAGCTCAGAGGAGAATGATTCGGAACGTACCAGCCCCGGAGCGGTGGAGAACTTAGCTTCCTCTTCACAGAGCAAACCTAGCAAATGTATGTAGATTCTTCTTTTTTTCCCTTCTTTTTTTGACTGATCATATTTGGGGATTTGGGGGTGGTACTTTGGTTTGGGGAGGATGTCAACAACAGGAGGCGCAATGCAAATTTTGGGGTGGGGGTAGCATTTTGGGAGTGTTTGGTCGGCTGGCAGCAAAAAAGTCAGACAGTGAGGAGGTTGTGGAGGAACATGGGCCAGTCCTGGGGGGCGGAGGGAAGCTCAGACAATGGCTCTGCGTCAGAGGCAGAGAGGGAGCTAGACAGCAGTGAGGCAGAGGAACAGCTGGAGCCTGTTCCCAGTATGCACATGTGCAGAGCTGCCAGAAGACAAGAACAACTAGGAAAGCAGGGTCGACTTGGGAGTAAAGCCACATCTTGGAGGTTATCGAACCCTGCCATAAGAAACGAAAGAGGAGCAAAGGGGGAGGGGGCTTTTGCAGGAAACAATTTGTTCCTTCAAGAGTGGAAAGTTCTGTTTGTGACTATAAGAGACTCTGTGCCAAGTGTTGCCTTGCCCTGCATTTGGACAATGGCAGCTCTCCGAGCGAGATAAGGTTCGTGTGGATAAACATTCCTTTGAAAGACTGTTTGCCAAGCCTTGCTGACTGTGAAGGAAAGGAATTCAGGGTCATGTAAATAAAAGAGGCTTTGTCAGAACCAAAATTTTCTTCTTGCTTTCTAAGGAAGCCTGGGTCAGAACAGGGAGGACTTGTGAAGCTCATGGAGAAATGGGACCTATCCTCTAGAGCAGGAGTCTTCCAACATGGCAACTGTAATACTTGTGGACCTCAACTTCCCTGAATTCCTCAGACAGCCATGTTGGCTGGGGAATTCTGGGAAGTCAAAGTCCAGAACTCTTAAAAGTTGCCAAGATCTAGGGCATTGTGTTCAGCCATGGGGTGCCTGCTGTAGCTTCTGCTTGCAAAGATTGTCAGCGACAAAAAAGAATACTTTTGTAGCATCCTATAAAAGCGAGCTTCAGCAAGAAGCAGAGAAAACGGATAATAAACATCTAAGAATCTTTCCAGTGGCCTTCCTGTCTTTCCACAAATCCAGATTGGAGCCTGTGTTTTCCCAATCCCTGTAGCACATTTAGAGGTAAACTGTGACCTGACAAATGTGCGCTAGTCAAATGCGTGGTGACAAAACCACGACGTCAAAAGCACGATTAGGGTTAGGGTTAGGGTTAGGATGGATGGGTTTATAAGGTTGTTTTCGCATCCCAGTATGTTGTTTGTTGATGGCGCGCAATTTTGATGTCACGGTTTTGTCGCCGCGGTTTTGTCGCCGCGCATTTGACTAGTGCGCATTTGTCGGTGAACCGAGGTAAACAATAAGAAAAACTGGACAAGAGTAAAATGTGGCGGTTGAAAACGAAATGGAAGGAAGAAAAATGGGCCATCTGTGAAGGCTTCAGAGGTGGAAATTGTTTCCCTTTTCTGGAAAGAAATTCTAAAATTGAGGCGGCATCACAAAAACATCCCTCTTCTTTTGGCTGATAATATCTAAAACTGGGGGGGGGGGTTAAAGTTGCGTGACCCGTCAAAACCGCGCTCGACTAAGCCGCGCCCGATTAAACCGCGTCGCTGACGTCATCAACAGGGCGACAACAGCCAGCGCGGAGAAAGAAGGGCGCTTTAAATAGCGCTTTGAAAGCAAGCCGATTCAACTTAAGGTAAGGGTTAGGTTTAGGGTTAGCTTTAGGGTTAGGTTAAGGGTTAGGGTTAGGGTTAGGGTTAGGTTAAGGGTTAGGATTAGGGTTAGATTTAGGGTTAGGTTTAGGGTTAGGTTTAGGGTTAGGTTAAGGGTTAGGTTAAGGGTTAGGTTTAGGGTTAGGTTTAGGATTAGGTTTAGGGGGGTTAGGTTTAGGTTTAGGAGTTAATTTTAGGTTTAGGTTTACAGCATGCTTCTGTCTCCGCGCTGTTGTCGCCCTGTTGATGACGTCAGCAACGCAGTTTAGTTGGGCGCGGTTTAGTGGAGCGCGGTTTTGTGGTGGAACCTTAAAGTTGATCCTAAGAGCAAAGGTCGTGGAAAGCGGTGATCCTTTCAATAGCTTGACATCTTAAAAAGGGGATTATTCCTTCTCTTCTCACACAGCCTGGACGGGCATGTCCCATTCCTTAGAAATCTGTGAAGGCCTTGAAGAGTGGTCCAGCCACCATTACTTCTCAACCTGCTCTGACACGGAAGACGAAGATGGCAACCAATTGGTTAGTGGACAAATTAGGTGGAATACACATCGGGAATTGTAGGCCAACACACAACTTCATGGAAGGTTGTCCTAAACCAGAACTCGGCAAAACAGTCCAACATGGAATGATCCAACTTGGAAAAGTGTTGTTCGGAGGGCCGCGATGACGAGGGGCCTTCTGTGCCCATGGTTGGACTTTCTTTTGGAACACTCCAAAGAGTTAGAAGTTAGAAGGGTACATTTTAAGGTGGAGGGTTACATTTCTGGCGTAAATCACATATTTATTGTTTGTGCTTTTTAGTCTCCAGGAAAATATAAAGCCTTAGCAGATTGCAAGAAGAGAGACTCAGATGAACTTCTGGTGAAGAACGGGGATGTTATTCAGCTCATGCATGAAGATGGAGAGGGTCAGTGGTAGGTGCTCCAGAGATCCAAGGTCTGGCCTACAAAAAGTAGGCAAGAAGAAGCGCGAGAGTCTTCTACAGCTTTACAAAGCGCTTTCTCTGGCTTGTTTCCTCTTCACCATCTTCCTTCCTTCCTTCCTTCCTTTATCTGAAAGGCTGGTCAAAAACCTCAACCGAAGTAAAGAAGGCTGGGTGCCCAGTACAGCCTGCAGATAATCCTCGGGGACTGTAGGTTTCACAGCACCAGAGTCACAGGTACTCCTGTGAGGACAAGTGACTTGCTCACCTGAACTGTTTCGGCCTTGGCATGCGCAGGAGTTTGGAGGCCTGGGCACCGCTTTGCTTGCTTGCTTAGAAGAAACCTGACTTTTGCTAAAATATAGCAGGGGATGAAGAGAGATCAATAATCTAATATGTTCCAGGAAGTTAGTATTTAGCAATAGTATGAGGCACTCTTCCTTCTCTTTTCTTCTCTTTGCTCTTCTCCTACTCTTTCTCTCCCTTCCATCCTTCACCTTCTTGTCTCCCTTCAATTCCTCTCCTTCTCGTCTCCCTTCATCCTTCTCCTTGTCTCCTTCCCATCCTTCTCCTTCGCCTTCTTGTCTCCCTTCAATTCTTCTCCTTCTCTTTCCTCCTCGTCTTCCTTCCATCCTTCTCCTTCTTGTCCCCCTTTCATCCTTCTCTTTCACCTTCTTGTCTCCTTCAATTCCTCTCCTTCTCGTCTCCCTTCCATCCTTCTCCTTCTTGTCTCCTTCCCATCCTTCTCCTTCACCTTCTTGTCTCCCTTCAATTCTTCTCTTTCTCATATGCCTTCCATCCTTCTTCTTCTAGTCCCCCTTCCATCCTTCTCTTTCTCCTTGTCTTCCTTCCATCCTTCTCCTTCTTGTCCCCCTTCCATCCCTCTCCTTCTTTTCCCTCCTAATGTACCCCAAGAAATTAGCACTTAGCAATAGTATTAAATACTCTTCCTTTCTAACTACTCTCTCTCCTTCCTCCTCTTTCTTCCTCGTCCTCCTCCTTCTCTTATGATTTTATTTGGAGGACGACAACTGAACTGATCAAGACTTGAAAAAGAAACCTACTTGAATGAGAGGACGTAACGTCCAGCCCAGGCAAGCCATATCTGTGGCTTGCCACTGGGTATAGCAGATGTGCCTACGAGAATTGCTTCCTTTTGCCAAATCTAGATGCATGAACTATGGTTTGGTCTGTAAGTTATGAGGATTAGAAGCATGCTTGCTTGTTCAGGCTGGGAATGAAGATGGTTTGCTAAGATCCTGTGCCAAGAAGCTGAATCTGTATTTTTTTAAAAGGGGGGGGCATTGTATTTCATCCCCTCCACTGTTGTCATGGCCATAAATATCCTTAAAGTGAGTATCAGGTTTGACCAGAGAAAAATTAATTTAATCTTAAGAATCATGGCTGATAGGAACCAAGTTTTGGATGTTATGGCAAGAGACTAGTTCTGTTATTCTGTGGGACAACTCCTGTCACATCTATCATTCATTGCTCAAAATATTTTAAATGGTTTTCTATAGCTTTAAGGCCGTCTCTTTCATGTATTCAATTTTTCATAGTGTCACAATCAGTTACAACATCTCAATGGTGTACAAAACCCTTTATTTGCTTCCATGTTAGTTATTAGAAGATTGTTATAATCCCCCCTTTTCTTCTTCTTCTTCTTCTTTGTTGATACGGAGATTTGAGTGTTTTCCCCCTGCTTGCTTCTGGAAAATAGCAATTCAAATAACAAATCACACCAATTGGATCCTCTCTTTAACTAGGGGGATTCTTGATGTCCACGCATCTTAAAAGTTGCCAGGGTTGAGACACACAGTCCTAAAAGGCACCTTGTTTTGGCCAAATCTTGCCAAATCATCTTCTGTTTCCCCGCCAACAAAATGTTTTTTATGAAACGATTGATAGGAACTAAGATTGTGCAAGGCTTGGAGTTCCCCATTGTCCGTATTTGGTTTGAAGCACCTCCGATGGAAGAGATGGAAGGAAACATCACTCCAGTGGGAGAAAACTTCCTTTGAGAATGGTTTATGGCCATGAGGGCAAACCGATGGCGCATGTGCCAGAGGTGGCACGCAGAGCCCTCTCTGTGGGCAAGTGTGCCATCGCCAGCTGCTCTTCTGGCTTCTGGCACCAGCCAGCTGGTCTTTGTGGGCACTGGAGCCCCAGAAAATGGTTTGAAAAAGGCCCCCAAACAGGCCATTTCCTGGGCTGTTTTTCAGACCGTTTTTGGTCCAAAAAAAATGGGCCTGAAAACAGCCTATTTTGCAGCCTGTTTTGGGGCTGCTTTCAGGCTATTTTGGGGGGGGCATTTTGAGGCCATTTCTCCAGTGCCCACAAAGACCAGCTGACCGGCACGTGTGTTCTGGTTTGGGCCCTCGGTGCGAAAAAGGTTCGCCATCACTGGTTTATGGCATGACTTTTCCAATCAGGGTTCCGGGTAAGGTTAATAGGCCACGGTCTAATGTGATCTCCTGGATAACCTCTCTGCATCATCCAAAGGCTGCCAATCAAACAGTAACTCCTTTGAGACATCTTCAAAGGAGACCAATTACCTGGATGAAGAACCCACCAGAAATGGCCCAAAGGTGCTTTTTTTTTAAGAGGCAGCTGGAGTTTCTGCTTTTTCTTTTGAAGATGTTTCACTTCTCACCCAGAACTGAAGAAGCTTCTTGGAGGAGAAGCGAAGGGTCTTCAAAAGAAAAAAAACAGAATGTCCAGTGGTCTCTTAAAAAAGCACCTTTGGGAGAACCAGGACTTGGAAGACTGAGGATCTCCCTAGATGTCCCAAAGGTGCTTTTTCCAAAACACAACTGGGCTGTCCTGATTTTTTTCCCCCTCCTTGAAAACATTTCTCTTCCCATCTTCTTCAGTTTGGATGAGAAATGGAACACTTTCAAGGCCTTTGGAAGTCTTGAAAAAAACACATTTGGGACAACCGAGACCTGGATGATTGATACTCTCCAAAGACAACTCGTCAGAAGCTGACTTTTCAGAACTGGCAAGGTCCAATTAGAGATTAACTCATTACAATTACGAGAGCTCAAGTCGGCGGCCCACGAATTGCTAAGAAACGTCTTTTGAGTGCATCCCGCACTTTGCCTCTGAAAATGCCAGCCACTCTTGCTGGCAAAATGTCAGGATACCACATCATTAGACCACAGCCAATTAGCCCAGAAGCTAATCAAGGATTGATTGACACTGACCATGGGCACCTGCACCAGTAGAAATCGAGCTCTTTTTTTTTTTCATTTACACTGGAGTTGGGGAGGGGGAGGGGACAGATCTGAGCTTCCACCTTTTGCAGGCTTGCTTGACAAAATTGTGCAGGGTACCAGGGAGGGGGAGGGGAGAGGGAGGGTATTATTATTGTGCCAAAAATGGATCTGTAGCCTTGCCAAGTTGCACTGCCTATGCACTTTAAAGATTTCTTTTTTTTTCGTTACGAGATCGTGTGCAAATAGCCTTAATTTAGGTCCTGTCTTATGGTCTGCCGATGAAGCAGGTAGCACCTGTATTTACACACCTGTGTTTATGATTCGTTCATCCCTTAGCTAGGAATTTGAAGAGAAGCCATGCCTTCTGGGACCTGTGCCTTCTGACATTTAATGCTGCTCTCCGTTGCTTTCTAGACGCCGCCCAGGATAGGATGAGGAAGTTAAGCTCCCCCTGAATTTAATGAATTAAGGCCCAGCCCCTTTGTGAATACTCCAGTGGAGACAGAGAGGCCAATTAGAACTTATTCGGTCATCTGTGGTCCAAACTAAGGGACAGCCCTTGGCTGTTCTGGTCTGGGCTTAGAAGCTAAGCAGGATCGAGCCTGGTTAGTCCTTGGATGGGAGAATTTTCAAGGGGCTAGGCTAGAGGGGAAGTTGGAAACCCTCCAGAGGAAGACGATGGCCATCTATTTTGAGGAAACTCTATGGACGTATCTCTGTAAGCATCGCAAGTTGATCTCAACTTGAAAGAAACTTTACCTTTTTTTATCATCAAAAACATCACATCCCCATCCAGTGGGACCATGACTGGGAGCCAGTCTTTCCTCTTCTTTTTTCATTTTCCTTCCTTCCTCTACTTCTGGAAAACCTCCATTGTTTTTGACCCAAGGATGAGACCTCGTCTTCCTCTCAACAATATCTCCTGAGTTTCCTTTTGAGAAGGCATTTGACAGTTCCCGTGGCTTTGGGGGAAGGTTGAAGGACGAGCTTCCGGTTTTTCCAACCACCCCTTTGCTGGGATTGGCTGGCCTCGACTGAGATCTTGTGGGGTCTCAAGGAAGCCAACTTTGGTAGGTTTTGAAGGAACTTTGAGATCAGTCAAATGTCCTTCTGGTTTTGCTCTAAAGAACCTGGGTTGTGTCTCAAGACTTGGTCAATGGGAAGCTCCAGATTGCAGACATCTCACTGTGGTTTCTTCTACACTGGCCAAGCCAAGGATCTAGCAAAGTTTGCACGGGGATTTTTAAGGGGCTGGGGGGGAACATATGTGCCATAACTAAGTCCAGGATCCATTTGCACTATATGTATTAAGATTGTCCTTGTTAGTAGCGAGACTATATGTTTTGGCTCTTCAAGAGCCCACTTGTTCTTGGGCAAGGATTGAAGGCCTTTTCAAAGGGACTTTCCATCATTTACTTTCTTGTGCACCTTCAGGATTTGTACATTCTTCTTTGTAGGCTCAGGTAATTTGGTGTCTACAGACTACGGTTACAAATTTAACCTCCCAAAGCATTTCTAATCACAGGGTAACTATTGGGACAGGCTACTCACAACCACTCAGGGCAGTGAATGGTGTGCATAAACCAAAAAAAAAAAAAATCACTGTCAATGTAAGTTGTCATCTATCTGTTTTCGTTGACGTGTTTCTCATCTGGTTTTGGGACGGATTGGGGGTGGGGGGAGAGATATTCTTGTTTTAAAAGCCCGGATTCGCCTGGACCTGTGAAAACATTTTCTTGTCTTAATCTCCATTTCTACACACTTTCCTAGTGGCGGAAGATCATGCCGTTGCTGCTCTCCTGGAATTCCTTGCCAGAATTCCGTAAACAAGCCATTTTCACCCCCTTCCCCATGTATGTGAAGCACCATTGAAATCACGGTACGACACTTTTAAAATGAGGATAGGTTCATTATGGCGGGACTGCCTGGATAACCCAAAGGAAGGTTATTTTAAAAGTGTTCATCCTCATGTGTACAGCACAGTTCGAATCTTTTTAACTTTTGTCTACCAGGTCCTAAATTGTACATGCTTCGGTTTACCCACGTAGCAAGTCTGGATCTAATGTTTTAGGCTGCGCTCAGAGATTGACCGCGTCTAGGATTGCACTTCTGAACTTCGAAAACTTTGCACAAAACCGTTGAGGGCCTCTTAAAAATAGGCTGGTGTTAAAATGTCCATGTGAGACCCCGAGCTGTGGAATATATGCTTTCCCTGTCCCAATTATTTAACAGATTCTGTAAATGCCATTGTAAGAATGAGCTAACTCTATATTTAAAAAAGAATTATGAACCTTGTTGAATAAAGAAATACAGCTAAAGACTTTTCTTTTAGTGCAGAGTGTTTTGTGTCTGCTTCCTGGATTGAGAAGAGAAAGGCGTCTTTTTCTCATGTTGCAATTTAATTCAAGCCTTAGTAAGACCCAGTGGTGGGATTCAAATAATTTAAAAACCGGTTCTCTGCCTTAATGACCATACTGGGTAGGCGGGGCTCGGTGGTCATGTGACAACGCTGGCTGAGGAATTCTGGGAGTTGAAGTCCACAAGTCTTAAAAGTTGCCAAGGTTGGAGACCCCCTGCTCTAGAGGACCGAGATGGCGAAATGTGGCACCAGAGCCATATTTGATGTCCAGTCGGCCCATTTTTCATCCTTCCCAGGCTCTGGAGGCTTTCTTGGTGTAGTAAACTGTTAACAGAAGTGAGGACTCCGCAAGATAACCGTGAAACAAGTAAGTTTTATTGTAAGCAGCAAGCTAACAAGAGAACAAGTAATTCAGAGCCCCCCCCCCCATGCTCTGCTTGAACAGCTATTTATACAGAAGGTGTCAACAGAGTAACCACAAAGGAAGCTTCAAAAGTCCCCGCTTTGAGCCAGGCACCCTTAGCCAATCCATTTGTTCCCGGCTGCCTGGTCGTACGTTGAGGACTTTCCGACCGGTCATAAGCCAAGGACTTTACACCTGGAGCCTGGGGAGGGGGGGAAAACAGCCTCCACAGGACCTCCAGTAGCCACAAACAGATTGTTTCCAAACTTCCAGTTGGCCTGTTGAGTCCGTTTTCTGCCCTCCCCAGGCTCCGGGGCTTTCCAGAAGCCTAGGGAAAGCGAAAACTCCCCTTCCCACCCACCCCCCCACACAGGGGGTTGTGCATGCATGCACAGGTGGGTGGGAGGCATTGCATTGTGGGTGTGGGGCATGCGGGGCGGGGCGCTATCCCATGCACAATTTTGGCACACGTTTACAGAAAGGTTTGCCGTCACTGGTACAGGATTTGGGATTGATTCGCTCATGTACGTTTAGTGGTCTCTCTAATCCACTTGACGTACCTGGAGACCCGGGTGTAGATCCCATATTTATCCTTCTTGGCACACTGCTCCCCCCAGCTAGTGATCCCTGTCAGGAACCAGACATGTTCAATGTCCGTGGTGTAGGGACCCCCGCTGTCCCCCTGGCAGGTGTCCTTGGCTTCGCTGGGGTGGCCCGCGCAGAACATATTGGGCAAGATGGGGTAACTGCTGCTCCTGAGACAAGTCGGTCGGTCAATGAAGCGGATTCTCAGCACCTGAAGGATGCTGGCCTGCCGGCCTTGGTAAGCCAGCTTCCCCCACCCGCTCACGGTTCCCGCCCCGAACTTAAGGAGGCTGTTGGTGAACTCTTTGTCCCCCAGGCAAATGGGGATGACGTAGTGGTTGAACTCCAGAGGGGCATCCAACTCAAGGAGGGCAATGTCATTGTGGTACTTGTTGGTGGTGTTGTAGGTAGGGTGAGGGATGGCTCTCACCACGTTGCGGTATTGTTCGGTGTTGTCCACAGTGTAGATATTGTGTTCACCTGGAGAGGGAAGGAGGAGGAAGAGGAAGGAAGGAGGGAGGGAGGGAGAAAGGAAGGAGAGGAGGAGGAAGTGAAGAAGAAGAGGAGAAGGAGGAAGAGGAAGAAGAGGAAGAAAAGAAGGAAGAAAAGGAGGAAGAGGAAGAAGAAGAGGAGGAGAAGGAGGAAGAAAAGGAGGAAGAAGAGGAGGAGGAAGAAAAGGAAGAGAAAGAAGAAAAGAAGAGGAAGAGGAAGAGAAAGAAGAAGAGGAAGAAAAGAAGGAAGAAAAGGAGGAAGAGGAAGAAGAAGAGGAGGAGAAGGAGGAAGAAAAGGAGGAAGAGGAAAGGAGAGGAGCGAAGAAAAGGAGGAGACAAAGAAGAAAAGAAGAGAGGGGAGGAGAGAAAGAAAGGAGGAAGAAGAAAGGAGGAAGAAGAAAATGAAGAGGAAAGAGAAGAGAGAGAGAAGAGGAGGAGGAAATAGAAGAAGAAAAAAGAAAGGAGGAGTAGGAAGAAGAGGAAGAAGAAGAGGAGAAGAAGAAATAAAGGCGAGAGGGGAAGAAAGAAGAAGAAGAAGACGAAGAGAGTAGAAGAGAAGAAGAAGAGAGAAGAAGAAGAAGAAGAAGAAGAAGAAGAAGAAGAAGAAGAAGAAGAAGAAGAAGAAAAAAGAAAGAAATATATAATATAATTAAAGCAGCTAAGGCAAATCTCTTAACATGCTAGAGCTAAAAGCGAATAATATGATCAGGAACTCGAGGGGAATTCTGTATTCTTACCCAAAATGCATGAAGAAAGGGGGAGTGTTTTTTCTCACGTTTGTTGATCTTTACTACGCTCGGCCGATTCTGCCTGTTCTTCTTCCTCCACCGCAGCCTCTCGGATCTGGTCCTAACCAAGTCACTGCAACACTATATATTTTACTTGAGCCCTCTCTCCAGGAGAAGGGCAGCCGGTGTGTGTTACCTGCTACAATCCTTTTGGGCTGAAACTCCAGGCAATGAGCTGCTGTCACGATCCACATTTCATTGATGATGGTGCCTCCACAGAAGCCTTTCCCTTCAGAATTGAGCAAATAAACCTGGGGACGGGGGTTACCAAAAAAAAAGAAACCACATATCAAGTCAAGTACTGGTTGGGTTAAGAAGAGAGCAACCCAGGGGTTGAAAGGGAAAGCCAACATCTTGGTGATGAAATTGAGATGACGTCATGCCTGTGGGCTTCCAGAAAGCTTCTGGTGGACATGATGGGGGATGACGGGATCCCAAACGATACTTAAGCAATAGCAATAGCAGTTAGACTTATATACCCGCTTCATAGGGCTTTCAGCCCTCTCTAAGCAGTTTACAGAGTCAGCCTCTGGCCCCCAACAATCTGGGTCCTCATTTTACCCACCTCGGAAGGATGGAAGGCTGAGTCAACCTTGAGCCTGTTGAGAATTGAACTCCTGGCAGTAAACTGAATTAGCCTGCAATAATGCATTCTAGCGGAAGGAGGGAAGGGAGGAAGGAAGGAAGGAAGGAAGGAAAGAAGGAAGGAAGGAAGGAATAACAATAGCACTTAGACTTATATACCACTTCACAGTGCTTTTACAGCCCTCTCTAAGCAGTTTACAGAGTCAGCCTCTTGCCCCCCAACAATCTGGGCCTCATTTTAACCCCACCTCGGAAGGATGGAGGCTGAGTCAACCCTGAGCCGGTGAGATTTGAACCGCTGAACGGCAGATAGCAGTCAGCTGAAGTGGCCTGCAGTACTGCCCTCTAACCACTGCGCCACCTCGGCTCTTGCCGATGGTCCTTTAGAAATCGGCATTTTGGGCAGCACAAATGAAAGTCTTAGCAGGTGACAGCACCTAATTAACTTTGTTTGGAAGCTAAGGAGGGGCAGGGGCTAGCTAGTATTTGGATGCGAGGTTGCCAGAAAGTTCTGGAGCTGTAAGCTAGATCAAAGCCATAAAAAAGCGAAAGTTAGACTATTTGGATATGGGATGCGACACCTGGAAAAATGCAGCATCCTTCACTTAATCCTCCAAGGAAAGATTGAAGGCAAAGGAAGTCCAGGCAGAAGAAGAAGACCAGGGCTTCAAAATCTAAGGGACCGGTTTGGACAAAACTCAGCAGTGCTTTTTTCATGCGGCTGTTGATAAAAAATAGGATCGCCAACATGATCGCCAATATCCGATGATGGATATGGCAGAAGAAGAAGAAGAAGAAGAAGAAAGAAGAAGAAGAAGAAGAAGAAGAAGAAGAAGAAGAAGAAGAAGAAGAAGAAGAAGAAGAAAGAAGAAAGAAGAGGAGGAGGGAGGAGGAGGAGGAGGAGGAAAATAAGAATAAAGAAAGGAGGAGGAAGAAGAGGAGGAAGAAGAAAAGAAGAGGAGGAGGAATAGGAGGAGGGAGAAGAGGAGGAAGAGGAAGAAGAAGAAGAGGAGGAGGAGGAAGAAGAGGAAATAAGAATAAGAAAGGAGGAGGAGAAGAGGAGGGAAGAAGAAAAGAAGAGGAGGAGGAATAGGAGGAGGGAGAAGAGGAGGAGAAGAGGAAGAGGAAAGAGAAGAAGAGGAGGAGGGAGGAGGAGTGGGGAGGAGGGAGGAGGAGGAGGAGGAAGGAAGAAGAAAATAAAATAAAGAAGAGGGAGGAAGAAGAGAGAAGAAAAGAAAAGAAAGGGCGGAATAGGGAGGAGGGAGAAGAGGAGGAGGAGGAGGATGAGGCGGAGTAGGAGGAAGAAGAGAAGAAGAAGAAGAAGAAGAAGAAGAGAGAAGAAGAAGAAAGAAGAAGAAGAAGAAGAATAAGAAGAGAACCTTGTCCTAGGGAAATATCTCAGAAGAAAACTTATATAGTTTGTTGGGACGTAGTTTGTGTCCATGAAGTAATCAGGAGTTGGCTTTGAAGTTGAGTTGGGATGTGTTGAGTGTGAAACTCTACTACAAGTAAGTGTGGCCTTTTGTTAATTCTGTAGGGCCTCCACACTGTTTTGAAGCCCTGTAGATAAATACCTAATAGAGACGGTGTGGCTCAGTGGCTAAGATGTTGAGCTTGTTGATCAGAAAGTCGGCAGATTGACGGTTCGAATCCCTAGCGCTGCATAATGGAGTGAGCCCCCGTTACTAGTCCCAGCTTCTGCCAACCTAGCAGTTTGAAAACACATTTAAAAAATGGAAGTAGAAAAATAGGAACCACCTTTGGTGGGAAGGGAACAGCGTTCCGTGCGCCTTCGGCATTTAGTCATGCCGGCCACGTGACCACGGAGACGTCTTCGGACAGCACTGGCTCTTTGGCTTTGAAATAGAGATCAGCACTGCCCCTTAGAGTCAGGAATGACTAGCACATGTGCGAGGGGAACCTTTACTTTTAGATAAATACCCAGGTTATTTCTAGCCATTCAAAAAATATCAGCATTTCTCTGTTAGCAACACTATCCAGATTTTGGACAAGATCTTAACCCATTAACCAAAGATCTCCCCGTACAGTGCCTGAAAGTCAAGGCAATTTTATTACAAGCATCATTTTTTCTTGTTCCAAGGAGGGTTTTAAGATGCTACAAAATAGCTCGAGCCCTGAATGAATGTGTTGCAGACAGAACAAAGAGATCATAAGCTGTTCCCAATCCATCAGAACGTGCTTCATTATATTACAATGGGCAAAATATTCTTGGAAACGGGTCTCCGTTCCTTTAAAATAGTAACGAGGAGAGTCGCCTTTAGATGGCGCCAAAGCAAAATTAACTGGGCAAAAAACGTAATTTATGTCCTGAACTTTGCAAAGCCCTGGCAGAATTTGCATGGGATTATAAAGGTGTTTTAATGCAATTTATTTTTACCTGCCGTGTCCTTGAATTGACCGATCAGGAGGGAAAAAGGGCCAAAGACCTATATTTGGATACTGCTCACCTGCCTGGAATCCACGCTGTATTTCGGACATTAAAACATGAGAGTGGGTCCAGAGCAGAGGTGGGTTCCTACCAGTTTGCACCTATTCGGTAGAACCGGTTCGTCAAATCTACGAAACCGGTTAGAAGAGGTTCCACCAGTGGACCCGGAAAGCAGGCCACACCTACAGAAGAGGCTCCAAAAAATTTTGAAACCCACCACTGGTCCAGAGGTGTTTTACAAGACAAGGACTCAACTCCTCCGCTCGTAATAAAATTCCTTCTACCACCAGGCTTGAAATTTTAGGCCTGGAGAACCTTGAACTGCACCGTCTACGTTCTGACCTGAGCTTAGTTGCACAAGATAATCTGCCACAACGTCCTAACTGTGAATGGCTACTTTGACTTCAACCGCAAGAACACAAGGGCTCCCCATAGACACAAACTCAATGCAATCCCTTCTAATCTTGATTGCAGGAAAAGCAATTTCAGCAACAGAGTAGTAAATGTGTGGAGCACCGTATGCGATCCTGTTGTTAGTTCCTCTAACCCCCCCCCCAATACCTTTGATGTTAAGCTGTCTACGGTGCACCTTACACGTTTCTTAAGCGGTCCCTAAGGGGGCGTGCATAAGCGCACCAGCGTGCCTACCCTCCCTGTCCTATTGTCCCCATTGATATGGACTCTTTTTATGTGTTTATGGCTAGGTTTCGCTTATTTTTTATCCATTTATTTGTGCCATTTTTCCATGTGTTTTCCTACTTGTTTCCTTGTGCTTGTTGACAATAAATAATAATAACCTGATGCATTCATCCAGAGGAAATAATAAAATCACTGAAGACTGATGAATAGAAAGTAATTGCCCAATCTAGTTAGTCTGAGGGCAGAAAATTAGTAAATCCCAGGAAGAACCAAGAAGGAAGGTGAAGATATTGAATGAAAACTCTAAAGGACTAAGGGGAGGATGATCTACAGGGCCGATTTTCCTAAGGCTAACTAGGCTTCAGCCTAGGCCTCAAGATCAAGAGGGGGTCCTACATTCAAATTGTTAGCAAAAATTAAAATTACACTATTCTAAAAAACAGTGAACACTAAACACTGAACCGAAAATAAGGAGAATTCTATGCAGATGACTATAAACAACTAAAGAATGTATTGGTTAAGATCGTTCCAGCGCCGCGGCAGTTGGGAGCCCATCCATGTTCCCAGCACCGCGGTCGGGCGAGAGGCGCGGCCGCTCCCAGTAGCCGCCCCCGTCGACACGAGCCCACCCAGTCGGCCAGGCAGGTAAGGCGAGGGGGCCGAGCCGGGCAGCTGAGCGCAGCAGGGGAGGCGGCTGGCCTCGCTGCCTTTGCCGCAGAGCAGAGCCGCCCTCCGTCGGAGGCCAGCTATATATATTGATAGTATATTGATATATATATCACAGTAATGATGTATTTTATTGGCCTCTCATATAATTTACAAACTTAAAAATGGAGTGAAAGGGCCTCATAAGTGGAATAGCCTAGGGCCTCTTTTCATCTAAATCCGCCCTGACTATCTATCACTTAATATCATTTCTCTCCGATGTCCCTGATGGAGAGGGCAAACTCTGAAGCCACGGTGGGCAGGTCTCCATGTCCTACCTGCCATGGGACTTCTCCTTTCTTGCTTTCCATGCCGCCAACCACCTCGTATATATCGCGTCGACAAGCGAAAGGAAACCCGAGTGTGGTTGTAGCCTTCTTCCCAGTCCTCAGTCCGCATTGCTTGAGGGGATCCAGTGGGTCCAAATGAGTGGGAGCGAGTGGCTTTACTCTGGGCTTCTGGAGCTTGGATTTTTCCACAGGGAAAGGGCACTGAGGAAAACACCAAAGGGGAGAAAGACAGTCGGGAAATTGCCAGCCAGGCTGGAAGGGAGAGTCAAGTGAGGGTCTAGCTTGGAATCCTTCTGCAGCCACGAGCATCCTAAGCCTGACCTTCCCTAAGACTCAGGAAACATTATCTGATTATTCCCAAAAGAAGGAAAGTCATCTGGGAAGATTCTTGCAATACAGGGAGAAGCAGTGGTGCAATTCAGCTGGTGCTCTCTGGTTCGGGCGAACCGGTAGCAATAGCAATAGCAATAGCAGTTAGACTTATATACCGCTTCATAGGGCTTTCAGCCCTCTCTAAGCGGTTTACAGAGTCCGGAGATGTTGGCTGGGGAATTCTGGGAGTTGAAGTCCAGAGACACTGGCCTGGGAATACTGGGACATGAAGTTGAAAGACGCTGGCTGGGGAATTCTGGGAGTCAAAGTCCAGAGACGTTGGCTGGGGAATTCTGGGAGTTGAAGTCCACACAACTTAAAGATGTTAAGGTTGAGAAACACTGCATTAGTCCACCGAGAAATATCTGGGGAGAAACTAAACGTTGGATTAAAAACACCTTTAGATTAATCCACCGTGAAGATACTGTTCTGCCTAATTTTGGTATTATTATCTTTTTTTTTGCAAATTTTGCACTGCTTTCCAATATTTGCCATACCTGTTGGCTCACAGGTTTTCATGTCTTCCTTCAGCCTGTATCCCGCGGAGCAGGAGCAAACGGCTCGTCCATCTTCGTTATCCTTGCAAAACTGTTTGCACCCCCCGTTTTTGGTTTTGCAGGTAGCATCTAAATTGGAAGAGATCAGAGACGTGATTCAAAGAACCAGCTGGCCAGAGGAGGCTCTGATGGTGGAAAGAGAAGAAGAGGATGGCCGCCAGCAAATTGGGATGGACCCATTTGCAATGAGTGCATTTTTGGAAGATCTGAAGGGTGATCTGTTCCCGAAATTTGGTGACAGATCATCATGGAGAAAATCGATTTCAATAGTCACTAATAAGGACTTGATGGCACATACTCAATCGAAACTTAAAATCTGAAGACAGGAGAATCTGAAAGGTTATGATGGACACACTGAAAATGTCTTAATCTAAACCAGGGGTCGGCAACCTTAAATACTCAAAGAGCCACAAAGGTCCTAATTGGAAGCCCACTGTTCAGTTCTGGAGCCGACTGGAAGTCTGGTTTCCCCACCATAGAGTCTCCTCCTAGAGCAGCATCCTTTATACCTCTTTCAACTGGAAGTCCAGTTTCCCCACCATAGAGTCTCCTCCTAGTGCGGCACCCTTTTTCCTCTACCTGTCCTAACCGAAAACCCTATCAATTGTGGAGCTGGCTGGAAAACCCGGCCCTTGCCATAGAGTCTCCTCCTGGCACACCCTGTTTCCCCCCCCCCTCACCCCAACTGGAAGCTCCTCTCAAAACTGTGGTACCGAATGGCGACAGGGAGCCACAGCAGAGGGATGAAAGAGCCACATGCGGCTCCAGTGATGTTTGCTTCTCAACCGCCTGAGAGAGAAAACGTGAGTATATTGAGGTGTTTATTTATGGACCCAGAACTGACCTATCTATGCATATTGTTGGAGCGTGTGGAGGTTTGCTGCAAAGTCACACAACATGTGACACTCCAGGTATTGCTAAATTACAACTTCTAATATGGAGAGTAGTGAAAGAATTATATAACACATGGAGATATCCATAGACACACTGAAGGTCATTGTATACCCTGCCCAGCACCCACAAGTCCTTCACATGGTCCAATCAGGCACCGTCCCAACTGGAGATGCCTCCCAGTCACCTCATCAGCAGGTGCAGGGCAAGATGGCCTTGACTTTCTGAGAAAGAATGTTGTTATGGCTACATATCATCCACACTCTGTATAATCCCCGCTCCCTTTTTACCCACAGTACAAAATGTGGCAGGCCTGAAGGCCTGTAATGTAAAAGATGGCTTCCAGGCCTGACACCTGTCACAGCTGAAGAAGCTTTTTGGATGAGAAGCGAAACATCTTCAAAAGAAAAACAAAGTCCAGTTGCCTCCTGAAAAAGCACTTTTGGGACAACCGTGACCTGGAGGACTGAGAATCTCTACAGACATCTAAATACTAATTTAAAGGCCCCAAATAGTTTTGCCGTTGGTTGCAAAGGAAAAGGGGTAGGGAAGCCTCCACTGAGCCATAATAAAAGGATAAGATGAATGTCTCAACGTACCAAGTTCACAGCTCTTTCCATCAAAACCACCTGGGCACCAACAGGTGTAATCATTTGTGTCATCTTTGCAACGGCCTCCATTCTTGCAGGGGTTTGGTTCGCATTGATCTCCATCTTTGAAAGAGAGAAAGGACAATGAACGCCGAGCGGCTGGCTCCATTCTTATCTTATTCCTCCCTTTTCAGGATTTCCTGTCCATTAATCCATAAGACGGTCAGATCTCTTCCAACCGGAACGGAAATATTTTGATTTTTGAACTAGGAACTCCGTCGTGCCATTAAAACGAGAAGGGGAAAACAGAAATCACTTACCGACATACACTGTCCAAAATGCCATCTGCAAAAGAAGCACAAACATGGAATTCAAACAGAAAAGCTTTTAAAATATAAATAAATATATATATTAATAAATATATAGCTGCGCTGGCTACCTGTCGATCTCCGGATACGCTTCAAGGTGCTACTTGCCACCTATAAAGCCCTTCATGGTAGTGGATCTGGGTACTTGAGAGACCGCCTACTGCCGATCACCTCCACACAACCCATTAGATCTCATCGTTTAGGCCTCCTCCGAGTTCCATCTGCTGGCCAATGCCGACTGGCCACCACGCGGAGGAGAGCCTTCTCAGTGGTAGCCCCGACCCAATGGAACGATCACCCCGTGGAGCTTCGTACCCTCACCACCCTCCAGACCTTCCGCACAGCTCTTAGAATCTGGCTATCCCGTCAGGCCTGGGGCTAAAGATTGTAACCCACCCGAATGGTATGAATGTTGTGTTTCAATCATGTACTGTCTTATATGTAAAAGTCTGTTCCCCCCCCCCTTCCTTTTGATTGTGAGCCGCCCTGAGTCCCCCCAGGGAAAAGGGCGGCATACAAATAAACAATCTAAATCTAAATCTAAATATTTTTTTTTTAAAATAGATGATGATGACTACATTTTTTTTATTTCTGTACAATTTGGCAAGGTTCTTTGTGAGTAATCTGTGTTGTTTCCTTGCTGTATTCATCTAGAGTTGTTCTTTTTGATGGGTGATTTACAAATACTGCAAATCAATGAAAACCTTGACGGTGCACTTTAGAAAGTGGTAATCTCTGACTTCATTCAAGAGACATTGAGTGGGCTTTAAACCAAGAGTAGGAACTGCAATCTA